>NW_024404557.1:0-89919 GCF_905171775.1 Rana temporaria | reverse complement strand
CTACCACCAGAGAGTCACGCTGTACCCCCACCACCAGAGAGCCACGCTGTACCTGCACCACCAGTGAGAGCCACGCTGTACCTGCACCACCAGAGAGCCACGCTGTACCCGCACCACCAGAGAGCCACGCTGTACCCGCATCACCAGAGAGCCATGCTGTACCCGCACCACCAGAGAGCCACGCTGTACCCGCACCACCAGAGAGCACGCTGTACCCTGCACCACCAGAGAGCCATGCTGTACCCTGCACCACCAGAGAGCCACGCTGTACCCTGCACCACCATAGAGCCACGCTGTACCCTGCACCACCAGAGAGACACGCTGTACCCTGCACCACCAGAGAAACACGCTGTACCCGCACCACCAGAGAGCCACGCTGTACCCGCACCACCAGAGAGCCACGCTGTACCCGCACCACCAGAGAGCCACTCTGTACCCGCACCACCAGAGAAGGAGCCACGCTGTAACCGCACCACCAGAGAGGGAGAAAGGCCGAGCAACTGCCAGGATACAGGCATGCTTCACTACTGACTAGAGTCACCCCGGGGCAACCCAGAGTGAGCGAACGTCCAGCCAGAGGGATCACTGT
The DNA here is from genome assembly GCF_905171775.1 of Rana temporaria. Classification (NCBI taxonomy): domain Eukaryota; kingdom Metazoa; phylum Chordata; class Amphibia; order Anura; family Ranidae; genus Rana; species Rana temporaria. The sequence goes on along the minus strand of NW_024404557.1, from coordinate 89,330 downwards.
TGCGATTTCGCTGGGTCTGGTAAGAGGGCCTGTTGGCCATTATCCATTACTACAGTGGGGACTGAAAGTTTGGGCACCCCAGGTAAAAATTTGTATTCATGTGCATAACGAAGCCAAGGAAAGATGGAAAAATCTCCAAAAGGCATCAAATTACAGATTAGACATTCTTATAATATGTCAAAAAAAGTTAGATTTTATTTCCATCATTTAAACTTTCAAAATGACAGAAAACAAAAAAATGGCGTCTGCAAAATTTTGGGCACCCTGCAGAGTTAATATTTTGAACTGCCCCCTTTGGCAAGTCTCACAGCTTGTAAACGCTTTTTGTAGCCAGCCAAGAGTCTTTCAATTCTTGTTTGAGGTATCTTTGCCCATTCTTCCTTACAAAAGTCTTCCAGTTCTTTGAGATTTCTGGGCTGTCTGTCACGCACTGCTCTATTAAGGTCTATCCATAGATTTTCAATTATGTTGAGGTCAGGAGATTGTGAAGGCCATGGCAAAACCTTCAGTTTACGCCTCTTGATGTAATCCCCTGTGGATTTTGAGGTGTGTTTAGGATCATTATCCATTTGTAGAAGCCATCCTCTCTTTAACTTCAGCTTTTTCACAGATGGCATCAAGTTACCATCCAAAATTTGCTGAAATTGTATTGAATCCATTTTTCCTTCTACTCGTGAAATGTTCCCTGTGCCACTGGCTGCAATACAACCCCAAAGCATGATTGATCCACCCCCATGCTTAACAGTTGGACAGAGGTTCTTTTCATTAAATTCTGTGCCCTTTCTTCTCCAAATGTACCTTTGCTCATTCTGGCCAAAAAGTTATATTTTAACCTCATCGGTCCACAGAACTTGTTTCCAAAATGCATCAGGCTTGTCTATATGTTCATTTGCAAAGTTCAAACGCTGATTTTTGTGGTGAGAACGTAGAAGAGGTTTTCTTCTGATGACTCTTCCATGAAGACCATATTTGTACAAGTATCTCTTTATAGTGGAATAGTGTACCACAACTCCAGTGTCTGCCAGATCTTTCTGGAGGGATCGTGCAGTCAAACGTGGGTTTTGAATTGCTTTTCTCACAATCCTGCGAGCTGTTCTGTCTGATATTTTTATTGGTCTTACAGATCTTGCTTTAACTTCCACTGTTCCTGATGACTGCCATTTCTTAATTACATTCCGAACAGAGGATATTGACATCTGAAAACGCTTTGCTGTCTTCTTATAGCCTTCTCCAGCTTTGTGAGCGTCATCTATTTTCAGTTTCAGTTTTCTAGACAACTGCTTAGAAGAACCCATGGTGCTGATTGTTGGGGCAAGGTCAGATGAGTCTGGGCATTTAAAACCTTTGAGATTGACATCACCTGGTCTTCCCAGACGATGATTGAGAACAATCCATGACACTGGCAGGTCTCAGCTTTGCAAAGGGGCAGTGCATGCTATAAATTCTGCAGGGTGCCCAAACTTTTGCAGACGACATTTTTTGTTTTCTGTAATATTGAAAGTGTAAATGATGGAAGTAAAATCTACCTTTTTTTGACATATTATAAGAATGTCTAATCTGTAATTTGATGCCTTTTGGAGATTTTTCCATCTTTCCTTGGCTTCGTTATGCACATTAATACACATTTTTACCTGGGGTGCCCAAACTTTCGATCTCCAGTGTAAATAATTAGTGCATTTTTTATACAACTATATAGATCAGACCAAAATGAGGGACAAACAAGCAGGAAAAAGGGACAGAGGGACATTGCAATAAAACAGGGACAGTTGGGAGGTATGCATGTTGTGTGTTGTGGTGGGATGGGTTATCAAAATAGGGTCACATCAGATTTTCTTTTTGCAATTATATGCAATCTAGAAAATTCAATATGCATTGACTGTTGACGTGTTCATTAATGTAATATGTAGTGTAAATGAGACCTTAGATGTTTTAATTCTTTTCAGCCAGTTACCCATTTTAAACGAAAACAATTGGCGACGGCGCAAAATACATGGATAGAATAAAAAGTTGCAGGATTAGTGCAATCTATAACAGCGGTGTGCACAGACATTGTAATGCTGTCTTTTTCTCTTTTATATGTTTGCTGGTCTTGTTTTTCAGATTTTTCCATGAACCACTTAAGACCCGGACCATTGTGCAGGTAAAGGACCTGGGCAGTTTTTGCGATTCGGCACTGCGTCGCTTTAACTGACAATTGCGCGGTCGTGCGATGTGGCATCCTTTTTTCCCCCACAAATAAAGCTTTTTTTTGGTGGTATCTGCGGTTTTTATTTTTTGCGCTATACCCCTTAAAGCGGCCACCGTACAGCTACGACGATTCATGCAGGGGAGCCATACTGACGGCGGGCGGTCGGCAAGTAGTTAAATTTGCCAGTTTTATTCCCATCATTTAAAAGCTACTTATTTCCTCTTTACTAACCCACAAATACAATTCAGTGAAAACAATGAGTCAATGAGTCAGGAAACTGAGGAGTGGAGAACCTGGCTGAGTTTTCAACTCCTATTAGTAAGCTCCAAAAGTTTATTACTTTTATTTTTTAGTTTTTTACCCAACAGATACTGTAGTTTTCTGCATATAGGTCTATAGCTGCATTCCATATAGGAGAGGTGCCCTCTAGTGGCCATTTGGCAAAATTACTGCTGTTATATTTAATCACCCATCTGTATTTATTTGATGTAAACAGATTCATCTGGAGCATGAAGTGATTACACTAAAGTTTTGGTGATTTGCTATGTAATTTTAAACATCTCCAGATATTAAATGAATTTCACATGTCCGGTTTTTATTTTTATAACAATGCAACATTTGTCTATTCGGAGATGCGCGTTGATATTCATTTCAGATTCTCCACTGACATTTGGTTGAGTTTACAAGTCTAAAGCAAATTGTTTGAGAAATGTGTAGAGCGCTTGTGAAGAAACATCGTAAAAGTAGCTATTGCTGACCTGGTTATTAAAATACTATTGAATGGCTGTTATTTAACCTACTTCTGACTTATTGATGTTAACCACTTGCTTACTGGCACATATACCCCCTTCCTGCCCAGGCGAAATTTCAGCTTTCGGCACTGCGTCGCTTTAACTGACATTCGCGGTCGTGCGATGTGCTCCCAAACAAAATGACATCCTTTTTCCCCACACATAGAGCTTTATTTTGGTGTATTTGATCATCTCTGTGGTTTTTATTTTTTGCGCCATAAACAAAAAAAGACGAATAATAAAACACTTTGGGCAAGATTCAGATAGCCCTGCGTAATTGTTGTGTGGCGTACATATCTCCGATACTTACGCTGCCGTAAATTAGGGCGCAAGTTCCGTAGTCATAAAGAACTTGCGCCCTAAGTATGGCGCGTACGTATGTCTCCGTGTAAGCCCGCCTAATTCAAATTTGGATGATGTGGGCGTGTTTTATTAAATTTAGTGTGACCCCACGTATTTGACGTGTTTTTAACGAACGGCGCATGCGCCCGTTCGTAAAAGAATCCAGTGCGCATGCTTGAAATTCCGCCGCAAATCGTCAATGCTTTAGACTAAACGTAACTTACGTACAGCCAGTACAAACGACGTAAAAATTAAAAAATTGACGCGGAACGAGTCCATACTTAACATTGCGTACGCCTCATATAGCAGGAGCAACCTTACGCCGGAAAAAGCCTAACGTAAATAACGTAAAAAAATTTGCCGGGCGTACGTACGTTTGTGAATCGGCGTAACTACCTAATTAGCATATTCATCGCGTAAATCGACGGAATCGCCACCCTAGTGGTCAGCGTAAATTGCAACTAAGATACGACGGCGGATCTTATTCAAATCTATGCGTAACTGATTCTAAGAATCAGGCCATAGATACGACGCCGCAACTCAGAGATACAACGGCGTATCTAGAGATACGCCGTCGTATCTCGTACCTGAATCTAGCCCAATATTTTTACTTTTTGCTATAATAAATATCCAATTCTTTGGTTGTGTGTGAAAATCTCAGTAGATCAGCAGTTTTTGAAATACTCAGACCAGCCCGTAACATGACAAAACTTGGAAAATTTCAGGGGTATGAATACTTTTTCAAGGCACTGTAATTTTCAAGACTGAGGCTGGGTTCACACTAGTGCGACACAACGCTCTTCCTACTTTGGATCTGACGTTGCCCTGCGACTTGAAGCCGACATGTGTCCGACTTTCAATGAATGGGGATCCGACTTGGATCCCTTCCAATACCAGGCACTGTGTTTCTTGAGGGGGAACTCCACTCCAAATCTTAAATAAAAAAACGGCATGGGTTCCCCCTCCAAGAGCATACCAGGCCCTTGGGTCTGGTATGGATTTAAAGGGGAACCCCTACGCCGAAAAAAAACGGCGTGGTGGTCCCCCCCAAAATCCATACCAGACCCTTATCCGAGCACGCAGCCCGGCCAGTCAGAAAAGGGGGTGGGGATGAGTGAGTGCCCCCCCCCCTGAACCGCATCAGGCCACATGCCCTCAACATGGGGGAGGTGGGTGCTTTGGGGCAGGGGCTCCCTGCGGCCCCCCACCCCAAAAAAAGTGTAAAGAAAAAAAACCACACTACACAGATTTTTAGTAGGCAGCTCAGGGGGTCTTCTTCCAACTTTGGGGGTCTTCTTCCGACTTCTCCGCTCTCTTCTGCCTCTTCACCCGCTCTCCGTTGCCTTCTGCCGGGCTCCTCCGCTATCTTCTTCCAGCTCTTTTACTAGCCTTGGCCCGGTCTTATCCATCGTCTTCTTCCCTCTTCTCTTCTTCCGATGTTGACACGGTGCGATTTATATATGTATGGGGCGTGGTCAGTGGGTGATGTCACTCAGTGACCCCCGCCCCTATGACATCACCGCCCGGGGCATGATGGGACTGTGACGTCATAGGGTGACCCCTCCCCATGCCTATATAAATCATTGTGCACCGAGCACACGGCATTACAGCGGGAGGGAGCGTTGTGTCAACATCGGAAGAAGACAACGGAGAAGACCGGGCCAACGCTAGTAAAAGAGCTGGAATAAGATAGCGGAGGAGCCTGGCAGAAGGCACCGGAGAGCTGGAGAAGAGGCCGAAGAGAGCGGAGAAGTCGGAAGAAGATCCTCAAAGTCGGAAAAAGACCCCCGGAGCTGCCTAACAAATGACTTTAAAACCAGTATAGTATGTTTTTTATTCTTGACACTTTTTTCACTCAGGTGAATGGGTAGGGGTACGATGTACCCCATACTCATTCACATAGGGTGGGGGGCCAGGATCTGGGGGCCCCCTTATTAAAGGGGGCTCCCGGAATTCCGATAAGCCCCCCGCCCGCAGACCCCAACAACCAATGGCCAGGGTTGACGGGAAGAGGCCCTTGTCCTCATCAACATGGGGACAAGGTGCTTTGGGCTGGGGGGGGCCCGCAGGGCGCCCCACTGCCCCAAAGCACCCACCCCCCATGTTGAGGGCATGCGGCTTGGTACGTTCAGGAGGGAGGGCGCTCGCTCATCCCCCCCCTTTCCTGACCGGCAGGGCTGCGTGCTCGGAAAAGGGTCTGGTATGGATTTTGGGGGGAACCCATGCTGTTTTTTGGTGTAGGGGTTCCCCTTTAAATCCATACCAGACCCAAGGGCCTGGTATGCTCTTGGGAGGGGGAACCCATGTCGGTTTTTTATTTAAAATTTGCGTGGAGTTTCCCCTCAAGATCAGCAGAGCACAAGTCGGGATCATGCAAGACAGCGTTCCGACTTTGATCCAACTTCAATGATATTCAATGGGCTGACGCAGAATCAAAGTCGGGCCAAAGTAAGTGCAGGGAGCATTTTCAAAGTTAAGACGGCTCCCATAGGGAATCATTGATTTTCACACGTCAAGTGACATGAGCTCCAATGGAGGAGCAGTTGTCGCACCGGTGTGAACCCGACCTAAGCAGCAGTTAATATAAGATCTTATAATCTATTACATATTTGTTTTTGCATTCTGCAGTTAGACCAGCTGCTGATAATCAGGACTTGATAGTGATGTATGGACATCCTAGGGCTATAGTGAGTTTTCCATTCATTTCTGATAAACAGATTTCCACACTGACTGGAAGATTACACAGATCTGTGTAGAGTGTCTGTATGCATTTGTAAGACGGTTACAGAACATTGATTTAAGACTTTGCACTGGCTCAATGAGCTGAGGGCAAAGTTCCTGGCTGCTTAAATTCTACAACTAATATTTATCACAGCCTTCCAATGAAAATGTGTCTTCCTACACACTACAGTTATTCATGGCTCAAATGAATGGTCCGGCTGTCTAACATCATCAAATTCTATAGAAAATGCGAGATTTCAGTTACATCCAACTCTGATGAAATCTTAATTTATAAAGAAGAAAACGTTTGGTGGGCCACTGGCTGAACATTTTGCAAACAGTAGAAATTAGGAATGTCTTACCTGGCAAAAGATGTTGTACAGTGGAAGCTTGGATTATGAGCATAATTCGTTCCAGGAGAATGCTTGTAATCCAAAGCACTCACATATCAAAGAGAGTTCCCCCATAGAAGTCAATAGAAGCGAAAATAATTTGTTCCACATTGACTTCTATGGCATGCAATACCGCATGTGGCCAGAGGTGGGAGGGCACCAGAGAGACGCGGAAATATTTGGAGACCGTTTCGGCTGTATTTGGAAACCCTTGGAAAGGCTTGGAAACACTTGGGAACGGAGTATTTCCAAGTGTTTCTGAGTATTTCTGAATGGCTCCGACGCCCCCGCACCTCTGGCCAAATGCGGTACTGCACACCGCAGAGGCTTGAATCCTGCTCATGTTGCAAGACAACACTCGCAAACCGAGTCAGGATTTAAAAAGAAAAATTCTTGTATTGCGAAATGCTTGCTAACCACGTTACTCGCAATCCGAGGTTCCACTGTACTTTTTGTTTATCTACCCTGTGATCCAGACACCCCTACAAACAGTGTATGTCACCTCCGGCTAAGGGACAGAATATGAAGGGAGATTTCCCCACTGAAGACATAAGAGTAAAAAAAAAAACTGAGCTATGACTAAGCACTAGTTTCAGTGCGAAACGCGTCAGCAGTTGGGTTTTATTATTTTTTATGTTGCTGAGACTTGTAGTACTGTCCTTTTTTTTTTTTTTAATAAAGGCTACAACTTGTTCAGAGTGCGGCTGTCCAGAAACAATTTTTGTTCCTGCTTAAAAAAAAAAAAACTTACAGAGGTTCTAATGCTTCTTCACTCATTTTAAAACTATTAAAAAACATGTTTTGATTGGCTACATTCATTTTCTTTTTTATGCTTTCTTTCTTCTATTTTCATCTGGTGATCTGGCCAGTAAGTCTGTTGTCTATTCTTTCAAAAGAACATGCTCTACAGCAGAATGTATTAGTTACAGAGATCAGAAAAAACATTTAACACTAGCAAGGGTTAAGCTTTTATTTATTTTTTGGAACACCTTTATGAAAAAAAAGCTGTTTGCTGTTACTATAAAGTATTCGCTGGGGTTTGGCTTCAATGGAAGGTTTGCTTTCCAAGGTCCCAGACTATGGAACGCTTTACCAACCAGCATTCGGTTGGAGGAAAACCACCTGAACTTCAGAAGACAGATTAAAGCTCTGCTCTTTTGATGTCACGAGAGACAGGAACAACGAGCGCCCAGAGGCGATTTAGTTTGCATGTGCCGCGCTATATAAGTTTTTCATTTATTCATTCATAATGTCGCGGTCACGAAAAAAATCGCTGATCGCCGCCATTAGTAGTAAAAAAAAATTATTGATAAAAATGCAATTAAACTCTCCCCTATTTTGTAAACACTATACATTTTGCGCAAACCAATCGATAAACGCTTATTGCGATTTTTTTTTACCAAAAATAGGTAGAAGAATACGTATCGGCCTAAACTGAGGGGAAAAAAATGTTTTTATATATTTTTGGGGGATATTTATTATAGCAAAAAGGAAAAAATATTGCATTTTTTTCAAAATTGTCGCTCTATTTTTGTTTATAGCGCAAAAAATAAAAACCGCAGAGGTGATCAAATACCACCAAAAGAAAGCTCTATTTGTAGGAAAAAAAGGACGCCAATTTTGTTTGGGAGCCACGTCGCATGACCGCACAATTGCCAGTTAAAGCCACGCAGTGCCGAATCACAAAAACTGTCCGGGTCCTTTACCTGCATTTTGGTCCGGGTCTTAAGTGGTTAATATCCATACCAGACTGATTCAATCCGGAAGAGGCTTGGCTACCAGACTGGAGAAGGTTACTGCAGTTTGGAGAAAAGGTACAGCTTTGGGACCCTTTGTTTAAGGGTAGAGGTGTAATACTTTAAGATGGGGTTTTAAGCAGAACTCTAAACTTCTTAAAGAAAGCCATTGCAGAAAAATATGGGGTTACCATTACTGGTCTCCACCTGAGAATGCTGGTTGCTTGGCAGCCATTATGATCAAACAGAAATCATAAGTCATGGTCGTTATACTTATCCTGGCCAATAACTCAGAAGTCTCTAATGCCATTGAATTAGCATGAAAGCCATGCAACTTGTGTTTTTTAAAAGAAGAGAGGGCAACTTTCATGTATCTCTCAGCACAGGTTCAGGTTTAAGAAGGCTTGTGCAGGTTTCGTATAGTGTACGTTAAAATTTTTTATTTTAGTTCCTGGTTAGTTTTCTAATTTGGTATGTTCTGATCTCATTATCATGGCCAATTGCCCTGACCCCCGAGGAAAATGATCTTTTGCCTTTTGGTTCCAAAGAGACAGTCTTTCCACTTAGCATAACTTTATTCCACTCTGGTTCATCACATACAATATACAGTATTCATTAAGCTGTATTGCAACAGAAGTATGTCATATAATCATTAGTGGGAATATCTTCTATCTCTGAAGATAAGTCTTCCTAGAACAAAATCGCTTGCAGAGTTCTTAAAGGGGTTGTAAAGCTTCGTGTTTTTTTCACCTTAATGCATCCTATGCATTAAGGTGAAAACACTCCTTGCATTCTCTGGTCCCCCAGCCACCTCGTTTTACTTATCTGAGTAAACTCAGTGGGCACGATCCCGCAATGGTTTCCCCCAGCTTGAGACGGCTCTTCATTGGAGATTGATGGCAGCACAGACATTGGCTCCCGCTGCTGTCAATCAAATCAATGATGTGGCGCGCCGGGGGCGGGGCTGAGTGATACAATCGGAAGCTATGGCTGCCGACTGTATCACAGGAGCGTGCCCGCAAGCTTACCCCCTTGAGAGAGAGCTTCCCAGAACAGGGGTTAGCTGTTGCGGGGAGACAGCCTCCGAGGGACCCCAGAAGACGAGGATCGGGGGCCATGTTTGTTATTTAAAAAAAAAAACCTTTACAACCCCTTTAAGTTAGTCAATAGTCATCATGAAAACCTAGGCATTTTGGTGCCCTGTACAACAAAACCATGGGTACACAGTTAGGAGTAAACCTCTAGTTGGACTTTAAAAGGGTTGTAAAGGAATTTATTTTTTTTTCATAATCAGCATCCTTTACCTGCAGACATTCCTCATTTCACTTCCTCATTGTTCGTTTTTGCTCAGAAGTTGCTCTATTTCTTCTCTGTTCTGTTTACTTCCTGCTTGTCTGATTGTTACTCACCACCGTGAAGGGAGGCTTTACTGCGCTGGTCACTGACGTGCTCGCCCCCTCCTGGGAACTACATCTGTGTGGCAGGACGCTCTCTACGTGTTAGAGACTTCAAGGAGGTGTGAATTACTGGGCGTGCCGCAATGCATACTGGGAAATGTAGTTCTTACATGAACGAGCGCCGCAAACCAGGAAGTGTTTTCCTTTACAACTCCTTTAAAAGTATTTATTTTTTACATTTTTCTCTGCTGGGTTGTTTTCTCTTTCAGCAGAGTCACTTAAAGTTTTGGGAACATATTACATAATCCTTTTAGAACATTGCACTGGAGGTGTCCCAGTTTTCTGACCACAAAAGAGGTCTAGGGGGATCCATTTAACATGCTGGAGTCATAATATCCTTGCTGGTCTGAGGACAAATAGCCAACTCGCAGAGAGACCAAATGATCCATGGCTAGTCAAATGGAGACTTATGCCCTGTACACACGATCGGTTTGTCTGATGAAAACGGTCTGATGGATTTTTTCGTCGGATATCCGATGAAGCTGACTTTCATCAGTCTTGCCTACACACCATCGGTTAAAAATCCGATCGTGTCCAACGCGGTGACGTAAAACACAACGACGTGCTGAGAAAAATGAAGTTCAATGCTTCCGAGCATGCGTCGACTTGATTCTGAGCATGCATGGATTTTTGACCAATGAATTTCCCCACAGACGATCGTTTTTTTCTATCACTTTTTTAACCATAAGAAAAATTTAAAACAGGTTCTATTTTTTTTTCACGGATGGGGAAAAAAAACGATGGGGCCCACACCCGATCGGTTCGTCCGATGAAAACGGTCTATCGGTCCATTTTCATCAGACAAACCCATCGTGTGTACAGGGCATTACAGTAAGATGGGTACACACTATAAGAAAATCAGGCAAACACTCGTCTAGTTTTCCTCGATGTTTCACAGTCAAATGTGAGGATGGAACTAATGGTAGAAACACTCTCAGACGACAAAACCTTTTTTGTTGTTGTTTGTTGTTTCTGATCCTGTACAGTCTTTTGTACCTGATTTTTCTTGTACGAAAACAGTATGCATTAACCGCATGATGACCGCCCCACGTACTTTACTGAGGCAGGGTGACCATTCTGCGCTGGATAACATGCCTAATACGTGATTCAGCACTTCCGGATAGGTGCTGTTATTAGACACAGCACAAGATGATCAGCGGGTGCCAGCCCAGGGATGTCCACCGGCACCTGATCGGCAAGGACAGACACAGAACGGAGCTCTGCCTACTTAAATAAGGCAGAGCTCAGTTTTGAAAGGGGGAAAGTGATGGATTTTGATGAGTAACATCCATCACTTCCCATAGTAAAAACAGCACACATAGTAAACACACACATTTAACCTTTTGCTTGCCCTAGATGTTTAACCCCTTCTCAGCCAATGACTGTGTTTATTTTTAGCACTGATCACTGTCTTATGCCGCGTACACACGATCAGGTTTTCCGTCGGAAAAACCTTGGATGTCTTTTCCGATGGAATTCCGCTCAAGCTTGGCTTGCATCCACATGGTCACACAAAAGTTCTCTGAACTTTCGACCGTCAAGAACGCAGTGACGTACAACACTACGACGAGCCGAGAAACTGAAGTTCAATGCTTCCGAGTATGCGTCGAATTGTTTCCGAGCATGCGTCGGAATTTTGCACGTCGGAATTGCTACAGACGATCGGAATTTCCGATTGGAAGCTCTCAAATTTTTGTTGGTGGAAATTCTGACAGGAAAAGTAAGATGGAGCCTACACACGGTCAGAATTTCCTACCAAAAGCTCACATCTGACTTTTCTTGTCGAAAATTTGGACTGTATGCTAGATTCAGATAGGTTAGCGGATCTTTACGATACGCCGCCGCAAGTTTTTGAGGCAAGTGCTTTATTCAGAAAGCACTTGCCTCTAAAGTTGCGGCGGCGTATCGTAATTCCCCCGGCGGAATTCAAATTCCGCAGCTAGGGGGCGTGGATAATTTAAATCAGGCGTGTTCCCGCGCCGATCTAACAGCGAATGCGCCGTCCGCAAATTTTCCCAGCGTACATTGTTTCAAATGACGTCGCAAGGACATCATTGGTTTCGACGTTAACGTAAATTACGTCCGGCCGTATTCGCGAACGACTTACGCAAACGACGTAAAAAATGTAAAACTCGGCGCGGGAACGACGGCCATACTTAACATAGGATACGCCGCACTTACCCCTTCTATAGCAGGGGTAACTTTCCGCCACAAAAAGCCGAACGCAAACGACGTAAAAAAAAGCGCCGGGCGGTCGTTCGTTTCTGAATCGGCGTAACTCCTCATTTGCATATTCTACGCGTAAACAAAATGGAAGCGCCCCCTAGCGGCCAGCGGCAGCTTGCAGCCTAAGATCCGACGTGTAAGTCACTTACACCTGTCGGATCTTAGGCATATCTATGCGTAACCTGATTCTATGAATCAGTCGCATAGATACGACGGCCGGACTCAGAGATACGACGGCGTATCAGGAGATACACCGTCGTATCTTCTTTCTGAATCCGACCCCCTGTGTACAGGGGCATTAGTGTCACTGGTTCCCACAAAGTGTCAGTGTCAAATTGTCCGCCACAATATGGCAGACCCTCTATAAGTCGCTTATCGCCGCCATTACTAGTATTAAAAAAAAAATCCAGTATATATGCCATAGTTTGTAGATGCTAGAACATTTGTGCAAACCATTTAATATACGCTTATTAGGATTTTTTTTTTAATAAAAATATATTCCGGAATACATATTCGCCTAAATTTATTAAGACATTTTTTTATTGGATATCATTTTTAGCAGAAAGTAAAAAATATTGGGCTAGATTCACATAGAATCACCCTACGCTGCGGCGGCGTAACGTATCGTATCTCTTTTGTGAATCTGGCCCATTGTTTTTTTTGTTTTTTTTTTTATGTTCAGTCTTTTTTTATTAATACCACAAAAAATTCAGAGGTGATCAAATACCACTAAAAGAAAGCACTATTTGTTGGGAAAAAAGGCCATAGTCAATCTATGGTCTTTTTTTTACCACAAATAGAGCTCTCATTTATGTACAGAGTTGCATTACCGCGCAATTGTCAGTTAAAGTAACGCAGTGCCATATCGCAAAAAATAACCTGATCATGTTAAAAATGTGACACATTAATTAATAACCATATAACCAGATCCACTGCTGCCTCGGGCCTAGGTGAGCCTAGAGCGGCGCACTGATGTCATCACCCGGCCTCAACTGCTCGTAATCGGCCGGCTTCTCTGGTAAGACTAAACAAGCACTAATCTTCCTATACAATGGGGGAGATTTCTGTGGATTACAGTGGGGAGATGTCTGTTGATTACAGTGGGGAGATGTCTGTGGATATTACAGAGGGGGAGATGTCTGTGGATATTACAGTGGGGAGATGTCTGTGGATATTACAGTGGGGAGATGTCTGTGGATATTACAGTGGGGGAGATGTCTGTGGATATTACAGTGGGGACTATATATGGTGGTGATCCGAAAAATGTATGTGTGAAATTAGTCGATTAATCGATAAAAAAAAAACCGATTAATCGAACACGAAAATTGTAATCAGTAACTGCCCCAATATATATATATCTATATATATATATATTTCTCTCTCTCTCTCTCTATATATATATATCTCTCTCTCTATATCTCTCTCTCTATATCTCTCTCTCTCTATATCTAATGGCGGCGATCAGCGATTTTTATCGTGACTGCGACATTATGGCGGACACATTGGACACTTTTGACCCATTTTTGAGACCATTGTCATTTTTACAGCGAACAGTGCTATAAAAATGCACTGATTACTGTGAAAATGACACTGACAGTGAAGGGGTTAACCACTAGGTGGCGCTGTAGGGGTTAAGTGTGCCCTAGTGAGTGTTTCTTACTGTAGGGGGGGTGGGCTGTGTGTGACATGACACTGACAGTGAAGGGGTTAACCACTAGGTGGCGCTGTAGAGGTTAAGTGTGCCCTAGTGAGTGTTTCTTACTGTAGGTGGGGTGGGCTGTGTGTGACATGACACTGATCTCCACTCCGATTACACGGAGCGGAGATCAGTGTCGTTGTCACTAGGCAGAGCGGGGAGATGCTTGTTTACATTAGCATCTCCCCGCTCTATCTCTCCTTGAGACGATCACGGGTATCCCCGCAGTGATCGAGTCCACGGGACCCAAAGGTCGGGTTCACGGAGCTTGCGGCCGGGGGCACGTGCGTGCACAATGGTGCTTCCTTAAAGGGGACGTATATATACGTCCTTCTGCCCAGGAGTGCCATTGTGTCAACGTATTTGTGCGTGCGTGCGGTCGTCGGGAAGCGGTTAATCATAAATAATATTGGCTATCTATTTGTTATCTATGTGTTACTTATATGACGGATTTTTCCTACTTACTGCATTTTCCTGATAAAACTTATCGTGAAATTAGTCAAAGAATAAGATACTAGCTCTATTCTATCTATTTAGTGGAACATTGTATATTATTACAACCAACCAGTGGGAAAAAGATCTTTCTACGCAAATGCTGACACTGGTAATGAGTTGTTTTTGATAATTCATTTTTGTTTTAGTTAAGGCACCTTCAAAGTTCCATCTGTTTGTGTCTCCTTTTTACAAATACTAGATGATAATAGATAGATAAGCATCCTTTTTACTTTCAGTCCAAATACTGTCAAGAGAAAAATGGGCCTACAGTATATCTCATGTAAATGGGCCCTCTAAATTCCAGACAGCCCTTGTGCAGATGTACAATCTACATAAATATTATTCTTTTTAAATAAACCTACTTCTCCATTATGTGGGTTTTATTATGAGTGTTTATGGGCTATGGAGATGGTGGCTCACAAACTTTGACGGATGTAGAATACCATACGAGGCAGCATACTAAGAACAACGCTGTTGGAGGGCAATAAATCTAGAGAATGTATTATCTTGAAGAGCATAGCACTGAGGTGTGGAGGAAGAATTCATCCATTAGTCAAATGTTGTGTTTCATTGTTTATGTGCATTCACTTACTACGCCACATGTACTGAGTGCAAGAATCACAGCAATTGATGGGATTTATATTAATGGAATGCTTGAGCAATTTTATGGACATTTCTTTTTGGAATAGAAGTGGAGCGATAATTATTTGATTTCTTATGTATGGCTGGGTAAATTCGCATGAGGTTATGCTGTTTAAATACTAATATAAAGTAAAATAATTAGAGCATTGTTCCCTATAAAATATTTTTTAAAGCAAAACTATTAACCAAAATGGGTCTACATAGTAGAAAAAATCTCCTGCACACTCCTAACTTGGAAGAATAAATAAAATGTAATTTCTTGTACAGCATGCTTCTTCACTAGGCGATGGTTACCCTTTGCAGTATAAATCTAAAGTGTATGTAAACCCTAAAAATGAACTACAGTAGAACCTTGGATCACAAGCACAATTTGTTCTGGAAACATGCTTGTAATCCAAAGCACTCGTATATCAAAGCAAATTTCCCCATTAGAAATAATGGAAACTCAAATGATTCGTTTCACAACCATTTATTCATAAGTCCTTCAGTACCCGACAGTATCAATCGGCCAATATGTCTGAGGCTGAGAGAGGTGCTTCCTCTGAGTGGAGGCTCTTTGTCAACAAATGATGGCTCTGACACAAGCAGTCAAGAACCTACAAGATGGGCACTTCCATCTTGAAGGACATCTTTATACCCTCACTGCGTCTGACTTCTGCCAGGCCGAACCCAGCTACAAGCTCCTTCCCCACAATGGCACCCTCAGTTCTGCTGCTGCTGCTCCACCTGCGGTGGCACTGCCTCCTCCAGAGCCCAGAGTCACCACTCCAGAGCACTTCTCAGGGGAGCGACGTAGGTTCAGGGCCTTCAGGAATGCCTGTAAACTTTCCCTTGCACTTGAGACCATCAGAGTTGGGTTTATCACCTCTCTCTTTTCTGATGAACCGCAATCCCAGGAATATAACCTTCTGGAACGTAAAGATGAGGTGCTGAACTTGGTCACCACGTTCTTTGAAGCCATGGCTGCCTTTTACGATGATCCGCAGAGAACCGCCACTGCTGAGTCTGCCCTTTATACACTTGTACATGGCAGACAACCGGTGGAGGATTATATCGGAGAGTTTCGCAGATGGGCAGCTGACACTGGATAGAATGATGCAGCTTTAAAATATCAATTCCGCTTAGGCCTATACAAAACCCTTAAGGATGAGCTGGCCAGGACTGAGGCCCCCGCCACACTAGAGGCTCTTATTCAAGTCTCCATGGAACTGGATAGGTGCCTGCGGGAGCGACACTCTGAGTTCCGACCGCTATCCTGTCAACCTATAATACTTCTGACATAAAGTCTATTCAGATTGGTATACTCTGACCCATGTTGAACCCGGAAGAAAGGGATCGTAGGTGGCAGAACAACTTATGTCTCTACTGTGGAGCTACAGGACACGTCTTACGCAACTATCCCATTCGACCAAGTAAGTCCAGGAACCCATGTCCTTCATACATCCAGCTATCTGGGACCTGTCTACTCACATTATTCTTCTCATCCCATTGCAAGTGGCTGAAAGGGAGTTCAAATTGGGAAGCTTGCAGCTGCTTCTTATATATCAATCTTGCCAATAACTTGCATATTCGCTCTAATCTCAAGGTACAAAAACTTGATATATTTAACTTGCTGACGACACTCCACTCAGCTCTAAACCCATCACCCAAGAGACCATGTCATCAGATCTCCTATATTCCCAGCCATCCTTGGAATACCCTGGTTGCAGGCACACAACCCTATAATTGACTGGTCCGGCGGGGAGGTCACCTTATCATCTAACTACTGCCACCAACATTGTGGAATTCCTATGCATGCTGACCCTCCTGCATGCCTGACCATTCAATCCAGTCGATACCAGTCGAATCGATCCTTCTGTCTACCATGACTTCCTTGACGTGTTTGACAAAAAGAAAGCTGCACTGCAGTCTCTGCACTGGTCCTATGACTGTCCCATTGAGCTGCTTCCTGGAGCAGAGATTCCCTTCAGGCGCACCTTACTATAGTCCAAGGTGGAGTTGGAGGCCCTTGGGCAATATATTGGCGTAAACTTAGCTAAGGGATTCATCCCTCCCTGCAGGGGCAGGCATTTTCTTTGTTTGAAAAGGAAGACCACTCCCTCAGGCTATGCAGTGATTACAGGAAGCTCAACAAAATCACCATCAATAACAGGTATTATTTCAGAGGTTCCGAGCAACCCGAGTATTCACAAAGTTGGACTTGAGGGCCGTATAACCTGGTCCGCATCAGAGAGGGGGACTGAACACGCTTTGGTCACTTTGAATACCTGGTGATGCCCTTCGGGTTGTGCAATGTGCGTGCAACATTTCAGCACTTGGTGAATGATATTTTCAGAGAGTACCTTGACCTGTTCCTGATTGTCTATCTCAAGCTCCACCAGAACCATGTCAAGAAAATACTATATACTCTGTGAGCTTACGGCTTGTATGCCAAAGCAGAGAAATGTGAATTTGAGAAACAATCCATACAATTTTGGGGCTCATAATCTCCACTGACATGGTTTCTATGGACCCACAAAAGGTTTTGGCAATCCTGGAATGGCCCACACCTTCGGACAGAAACGGAGTTCAAAGATTCATAAGCTTCACTAATTTCTATCGGAGATTTATCAAAAACTTCTTAACCATCATCGTCCCAATCACAAAGCTCACTCATCGCCATACTTGTTTCATCTGGAGCCAAGAAGCCCAAGCAGCCTTTGAACAGCTAAAAACTCTGTTTACCTCTGCTCCGGTGTTACAACACCTGGACCCAGCACTTCCTTTCGTTCTTGAGGTAGATGCCTCCGAAGTGGCAAAAATTAACATCAATTTTATTTGGGTACAGTGTCAGAATGTCCACTGCTATATCGCAGTTCTGCTATAAGACGGAAAACGGGCCGTGTGTATGCTCCCGACAGGAAAACTGCAAGCAAATTTTTTTTTTCTCACAGCGGTTCTGGGCGTTTTTTTGCTCGGCAGCTTTCCCGACCAAAGCTGTGGTGGCAGTTGTCCTGTCGGGAAAACCGTCCGTGTGTATACAAGAAAAGCAACCAAGCAGGTTTTCGGTTTCCCCCTCAGTTTTCCAGGTGGACTTTTGACTACCGGGAAAACCGATCGTGTGTACGAGGCATTTGGGTACAGTTTTGCACAACCTCGCAAAAAAATGACCTGGCAATGAAGGGGGTAAATGTTCCTGGAGGTGAAGTGGTTAAAGGTTTTTGAAGCACTGACAATATTGCGTACCAAAGTTCCTGCTGGGAAGAGTCACTCTCTCAATTGGTACTAATGACCATTGCAGAGGCGGCTCTTTAATTAGGCAAATTAGGCGGTCGCCTAAGGCCTCGCACTCACAGGGGCCTAACCTAATCGCCTAACTTACCCAATGCATTACCCCAGTTTTGAGGGATAGGGGACATTAATGCTGCTGTGCTCAGGCAGCGTTAAGAGCCCTGACTCAGGAGCGGGGCCGGAAGCGTCCCTAACAACAAGTGAATATCAGTGACACCACCCCTTGTGACTTCAATGACCCAGCATGCCCTTCAGTTAATGACGTCACAAGGGGGCCGGTTCACCAGGTGACAACCCCAGGTGGCCCCCGCCGCTTAGTTATTAAAGAGCAGGATCTGGGGGCCATCTTGTTAAATGGGGCTTCCAGATTCCGATAAGCCCCCTGCCCACAGACCCCCACAACCACCGGCCAGGGTTGTGGGGAAGAGGCTCTTGTCCTTGAATTATTTTTCCCATCATAGGTGTGAGTGGGGCCCCATGTCAAGTGCCTAGAGCCATCTCTGAACCATTGTCACCTGTGCAGAAAGCAATGTAAACTATTCCCTGCTCTATGCAAAACTTTGAGCTTTACATTCACATTTTACTGCATTGAAGAGTAAATCATTTGCTTCCAGTTTGCATTCACCAATAAGAATTACTAATTTATTGGCACTGTTTTGAAAACTAAAGTATGAAGTTGCGAAGTTCCTTTTCTTTTTGTGAACTTCTTTATTGATTTTTATGATACAGAAGAACTTAGTTATGACAGATGATTGATAAGAAACAAACACAAAGTCCAAACTCATATCAGTTAATACTGAAACATGTGCATTAAATAATCTTTATGGTTATATAATGTTTTTACACCCAAATAAAATGTCTAGCAATTGAGCAGTTCTACTCAGACAAAGTTATTTTGTTTGTTTTGTTTCAGAAAGAATATGGGTTAGAACCCCCGGGTATCTTATTGTTGCTGTTCTCGTCAACTTTGAGGATATAGTCACGGTGTGGTTACTAGAAGCCGAGCCAGATTTATATTTCTTTCCCCTTGAGAAAACGGTCTTATGCATCTCTCCTCTTCACCCATTGTAGCCAAACTGCCTTAAATATTTCAGCTCCAGAAGATTTACCCCCCCCTTCAAGACCAGGCCATTTTTTGCGATACGCCATTGCGTTACTGTAACCGCTTCCGGACCGCCCCAGGTACATTTACTGCAACAGGGCGGTCCTTCAGTGCAAAGTCACGTACCTGTACGTGATTTAGTTTGCCGGGTCTGGAGCGTGCACGTGTGCCCGCTGGCGACCCGCTTCCGCTGTGATTGGACACAGCGGGAGCCAATCAGCGGGTCTTGAGGACCAAGACCCGCCTATCATTCCTGAGTCAGACAGAACGGTGGTCTGCCTATATAAACAAGGCAGATCTCCGTTCTTTCAGAGGGAAAGCTGGAGATCCTGTGTTTTTGCTAAGCAGGAACACGGATCTCTGTCTTCCACCAGTCAAAGCAACCCCCCACTGTTAGCAGCAACTCCCAGGGAACACATTTAAAACTTTGATCGCCCCTAATGTTAACCCCTTCCCTGCCATTATTACAGTGACAGTGCATATTTGTAGCACTGATCACTGTATTGGTGTCACTGCAGGGTTGCCAACCGCCAGTAAATTTACAGACAGTTTGTAAAAATCTGTGATTTCTTTACAACTGCCAGTAAATATCAGGGGTTGATTCCATTCTGCGTTGACTTTTTAAGTGTACATCAAGCAAATTACTTTGTTATAGGTTTTTTGTCATTGTTTCTATATCATGTTTATACTGTTCAAATATTCACTGTGTTAGTTTCCAATAGGAGTTCTGTAATTTCTCAGGTTGCCGGAAAAAAAAATGTGATCCGCCAGTAAATTTTCCATGTTTTGTCAGTAAAACATGCTGTGGGAGGTTGGCAAACCTGTGTCACTGGTCCCCAAGAAGTGTCAGGTGTCCACCACAATGTTGCAGTCCCGCTAAAATATATATAATATATTCCGTATTTTGTAGATGCTATAACTTTTGCGCAATCAATATACGCTTATTGGGATATTTTTTTTTTTTTTGTACCAAAAACATTATGCAGAATACATATTAGCCTAAATTGATGTAGAAATTAGATTTTTTTTTTGGATGGGTTTTTATAGCAGAAAGTAAAACATATTTTTTTTTTCTCAAAATTGTCAGTCTTTTTTTGTTTATAGCGCAAATGTTTTAAAGTCGCATGACCCCGCAATTTTCAGTTAAAGTAGCGCAGTGCCATATCGCAAAAAACTGCCTCGTCATGAAGGGGGGAAACTATTCGGAGCTGATAAGATAACCTGGTAATCTGACCAATACCATCTCTCCTGTACAAAAGTGCCTCCATTCTGAATGAATGAGACCAGGGGGCACAGCAGCATTGTCAGTCGGGGGGGGGGGGGGGGGGGGGGGGGGGAGAGTGTTAAATGTACTAGCAGATTGAAATACACTAACAAATTGAAGAAAAACTGCTCACACTTTATAATCAGTTAGAGCAAGGGTCTCCAAACTGCAGCCCGTGGAGCCAGATGCGGCCCTTTGCATGCTTTTATCTGGCCTTATGTTATAAAAAAAATATACTGACTACTATCATTATAAGTATTAACCAGCTGCAGTTGCCAGAATACAATATTTTTTGCTGTAATAGTCCTTTAATTGTTTTGTTTGAAGCACTCTCTAATGCCGCGTACACACCATCACTTTATGTGATGAAAAAAAACGACACTTTCTGTGAAGTAAAAAATGATGTTTTTGAAACTTCAATTTTCAAAGACGAAGTTGCCTACACACCATCGTTTTCTCACAATGATCTTGCAAAGTGAGGTTACAATCCACCACGTTTTACCATTGAAGCTTACTTCATAAGTAGCTTCTGGGCATGCGTGGATGAAAAAACGTCTTAGAAAACGACGTTTTTTGCTACACACGGTCAATTTCTGTGAAGTAAAAAGTGCACTTTTGAAAAACGACACATAAAATTGAAGCATGCTTCAATTTTTTTTGGTCGTTTTTTACAAGACATAAAACAACGTTTTCCCCCACACACAGTCAATTAAAGTGACGTTTTTAAAAACGTCATTTTTTTTCATCACATAAAGTGATGGTGTGTACGCGGCATTAGCCTATCCGTCACTGCAGTTATTAAGTGTTTAGTTATTTAAAGGGTGATAATTAAAACTGTGCTGTGATGTTTAACTTAGTGGCCTCACTGTTGTAATTCTCCTTTTAAGCCCATGTACAGCAACTAATATTGGTTATTTTGTTAAACATCTCATATAGAAGTTTACCATTAACAAGCATCATGGTCTGATTTGTGCTGATGGTTATGTTGCTGTGATTTGCCAAGTTTACTGACTTGTTCCCACTGGAGTAGTGCAGGTCAGTCTATCTTAGTTAAAAGAAGGTTTGAATACATACAGTGGCCCAGATTCAAGAAGCTATTGCGCCCGCGCAACCATAGGTTGCGGGGCGCAATAGCTGTTTTGCTCCCGCGTAGCGAATGCCCCTGATTCAGGAACATCGCTACGCGGACTGCAGCCTAGGATATGACAGACATAAGCCTCCTTATGCCTTCATATCTCAGACTGCATTCTTGCGTTGGCCGCTAGGGGGCGCGGCCATTGTGATCGGCGTATAGTATGCAAATTGCATACTACCACCGATTCACAAAAGTTGCGCGGGCCCTGCGCACGCAAGGTACGGAGTTTCCGTACGCGACTTTAGCGTAAGGCTGCTCCTTCTCATAGTAGGGGCAGCCAATGCTAAAGTATAGCCGCCCTTCCCGCTCGTGAAATTTGAATTTCACGTCGTTTACGTAAGTGATTCGTGAATGGCGCTGGACGCCATTCACGTTCACTTAGAAGCAAATGACGTCCTTGCGACGTCATTTGCCGCAATGCACGTCGGGAAAGTTTCCCGACGGAGCATGCGCTGTTCGCTCGGCGCGGGAGCGCGCCTAATTTAAATGATTCCCGCCCCCGGCGGGATCATTTACATTAGGCGCCCTTACGCAGGGCAAATTAGCATAGCGCCCGTGCAATTTACGGAGCTACTGCTCCGTGAATCGCGGGCAAATCGAAATATTTGCGTGGGCGCAGAGCAAAATCTTTGCCCTTTGCCCACGCAAATATTGCGCGGATCTACCTGAATCTACCTGAATCTGGGCCAGTGGGTTTATAAGGGGTGCTCTACCATTTAGGGAAGGGGGAGATTGGTGTGATTGTACCATTGAAAACGACCCCAGAGGAGCTTCTGGATTGTTTGGGTCATCCTGTTGATTGATGTCCCATCTAGTACGTGGATCTGTCTAAAGCCTCATACACACGACCGGATTTTCAGCGGACAAAGCATACGACTTTTGTCCGAAGGGCGTTGGCCAGGAACTTGTCTTGCATACAAACGGCAAAGAATTGTCGGCCAACAAACACCAAACTATGTGGTTTTTCAGCTCTTTAGCGCCACACTTTAGGTAACTTCTGCTAATGTTGTGTTACATAGTTAGTTACATAGTTACATAGTTAGTACGGTTGAAAAAAGACACAAGTCCATCCAGTTTAACCACAAAAAAACAAAAAACAAAAAACAAAATTAATAAACAAACAAAATAAAAAACACAATGCAATCCCATACACCCAACTCCATACCCACAGTTGATCCAGAGGAAGGCAAAAAACCCCAGCAGAGCATGATCCAATTTGCTGCAGCAGGGGAAAAAATTCAACTATACCTATACATGTTAGTACTCAGTTATATTCTGTACATTTAGGAAAGAATCCAGGCCTTTCTTAAAGCAATCTACTGAGCTGGCCAGAACCACCTCTGGAGGGAGTCTATTCCACATTTTCACAGCTCTTACTGTGAAGAAACCTTTCCGTTTTTGGAGGTGAAATCTCTTTTCCTCTAGACATAAAGCGTGCCCCCTTGTCCTCAGTGTTGACCGTAAAGTGAATAACTCAACACCAAGTTCACTATATGGACCCATTATATATTTGTACATGTTGATCATATCCCCCCTAATTCTCCTCTTCTCAAGAGAGAATACATTCAGTTCCTCTAATCTTTTCTCATAGCTGAGCTCCTCCATGCCTCTTATCAGTTTGGTTGCCCTTCTCTGCACTTTCTCCAGTTCTCCGATATCCTTTTTGAGAACTGGAGCCCAAAACTGAACTGCATATTCCAGATGAGGTCTTACTAAATATTTGTACAGGGGCAAAATTATATCTCTGTCTCTGGAGTCCATATCTCTCTTAATACAAGAAAGGACTTTGCTCGCTTTGGAAACCGCAGCTTGGCATTGCATGCCATTATTGAGCTTATGATCAACTAAAACCCCCAGATCCTTCTCCAATACGGATCCCCCCAGTTGTACTCCCCCTAGTATGTATGACGCATGCATATTCTTAGCCCCCAAGTGCATAACTTTACATTATGGTTTGCATTGCTTCTGAGCATGCGTGATTGTACTTTAAGATTTTTCCCAAGGATTTCTGTACACATGATCGGATAATCCAACAGCACACATTTGTTGTCAGAAAATTTTAAAGCATGCTATCCAACATTTGTTGTTGGAAAATCCAACAACAATTGTCCGATGGAGCATACAAGCGGTCCGATTTTCCAAAACAGCCTGTCACCACACAATTCTCGTTGAATAATCCGACCGTGTGTATGAAGCTTAACACCAACACACCTGTAATGGCACGATCAGATTTTCTTTCGGAAAAACCTTGGATGGTTTTTCCGATGAAATTCCGCTAAAGCTTGACTTGCATACACACGGTCACACAAAAGTTCTTGGAACTTTCGACCGTCAAGAACGCGGTGACATACAACACTACGACGAGCCGAGAAAATGAAGTTCAATGCTTCCGAGCATGCGTCTAATTGTTTCCAAGCATGCGTGGGAATTTTGTGCGTCGGAATTGCTACAGACAATAGGAATTGATAGGATAGGATAGGATTTTTTTACGGCAGAAAATTTGAGAACCAGCTCTCAATCTTTTGTTGGCGGAAATTCCGACAGCAAAAGTCAGAAGTCATCGGACATTTGCTGTCGGAATTTCCGATCATTTGTATGGGGCATAACAATTGGCAAAGGGTTTTATTTAACAGGCAAAGTCCTGTAATAGAAGTTTGGCTAGACAGCAAAATCAATTGCAATACAGATTTAGTAACACAAAACACAATTATAAATGCAACCTGGCTAACAGTGATCATTCCACACAACTGCCTGTGAAATAATCGTGCCTGAACATACACTAGGCTGGTGTGATGGAACAACACTGATGCATTGAGTTGATTTACTAAACCTGGAGAGTGCAAAATCTGGTGCAGCTCTGCATAAAAACCGATCAGCCTTTGGTTATTTTATGTCAAAGCTTAATTAAAAAAGCTGAAGTTAGAAGCTGATTGGCTTCCATCATGCATGGGCATCTGCAGGTAGGGGCAAGGGGGACAGGCGCCCCCCCCATAGAATCAGGGATCAGCAAGGTGTCCACCATAGGCATGCGCATGGGTTGTACACGCCTGAAATCTGCACCCTGTATATAGCACACACCTGGATTCTGCTCCCTGTACATAGCACACGCCTGAAATCTGCACCCTGTACATAGCACACACCTGGATTCTGCTCCCTGTACATAGCACATGCCTGGAATCTGCACCCTGTACATAGTACTTGCCTTGAATAAAGCCTGCCGTTTTCCCTTTAAAAATAAATACTTGCGAGTCACGGCTAAGCCCCTCCCCTTCATGACATTGTCAAAAGGGGGCGGAGCATGGGTGACCTTAACCCCTTCCCTACCGTTGCATTGTAAAATGACCCTGGCAGGAACCCTCCCTTGATCCGTGACGTCCTGCGTTCCTGGCGATCTAGGGCGCGCGTTTGTGACCTGGCACGGGTGCCCGGTGGCCGCGATTGCCGCCGGGCACCCGCGATTGCCGGTGATCACGGCAGGAGTGTGGATCTGTGTGTCAACACACAGATCCACCTCCTGTCAGCGGTGAGGAGACCAATGTGTGTTCCCAGTACAGAGGAACACACATCGGTCTCCTCCCCTTGTGAGTCCCCTCCCCCTTACAGTTAGAACACACCTTAGGTAACATATTAACCCCTTCAGCGCCCCCTAGTGGTTAACCCCTTCCCTGCCAGTCACATTTACACAGTAATCAATGCATATTTATAGCACTAATCCCTGACACAAGACCCTGTGACCTTCTCATTAAAGTGACTTGATACAGATCAATGTCTCAGAATGCTCTGCAAGATAAAGGGAATGCGATTTGCAAAATACATTTTCATATTGCATCGGGATTTTCACTTAGCTTCGTAAATGTGAAGAAAGTTTAAAGAATGTGCAAAAAATACCCAATCACATAAAAGGAAGTGTTAAAAAAGTGAATTTACGTTCACAGAATTGATTAAATAAATTCAGCTTCACCTCATTTACTCAGCTAAGGGAAAATTTATATGGAAAGTGAAATTCTATTTGCAAAGTGAAACTGTTCTACAGTATTCCTTTAGTAACTCAGGGTCATTGTCTTGTTAATTTTCAGCTACTTTGTAGCGTTACTTAATGCAAATGCCTAATTTTCCAAAAGTGTGATTTATAGATTATGACAAATGCCTAAAAATAGCATTTTTATTTTCCAGAAGCAATTAGTACGAGAGGTCAGGTCATCCAATAGTTAAATTGAAGCGTATGCAAAATGAGTTTTAAGCCAGCACTCTTACATAATCTAGAATAAGATGGTGTTCGAATGTGGACGAAAAGACCAAGGTCAGGTCCAAGGGGCAATCCTTTTCCTGCAACCTGCACTGAAACTTTGCCAGCAAATGCAGTTATTTCTGTAACTTTATTACTACACAAGAGTGTGTTAGCCATAAAGTAAGGATTGGAAGTACTACAGCAAGCCAAGTTTTAATGATTCCAGGGCAACTTTATAATTATTAAGCTGCTACCAGGCATCTCCATGTTCAGTATTCAATATCTATGTAGCTTCAGAGCTCTCTGGCAAACCATTGGCCCTGTAATACACAAACTCCAGTCAAAGTTTAGTGGGTTAGACCTACAGTATACCTGTTTGTAGGTGGGGTGCAGCGTGGTGTGGCGGCAATAACACACCCAGTCCCAGTGCAATGAAAGAACTTGAATGATTGAATGAATGAAAAACTTATAAAGCGCGGCGCATGCGAACTGAATCGCTTCTGGGCGCTAGTTGTTCGTGTCTCATGACATCAAAAGAGCAGAGTTTTGATCTGTCTTCTGAAAGTCAGGTGGTTTTCCTCCAAGCGAATGCTGGTTGGTAAAGCGTTCCATAGTCTAGGACCCTGAAAAGCAAACCTTCTTTCTCCTTTGGACTTGTATTTGGTTTTTGGTACCCTGACCAGATTTTGGTCGGTGGATCGCAGAACGCGATTCGAATTGTGAGGTTCTATCTTGTCGCAAAGATATTGCGGAGCCTTCCCATGGATGCACTTATGTGTCAGGCAGAGTGCTTTAAATGCAATTCTGTCTTTTACTGGCAGCCAGTGAAGGGTTCTCAACGAAGGTGAGATTGATTCCCATTTTTTTTTCCCAGTCACCAGTCTGGCGGCCGTATTCTGAACGACTTGCAGACGGGAGATTTGGTACTTTGGGAGTCCGAGGTAAAGGGCGTTAGCATAGTCCAGTCTGGAATTCACGATTGTTCCCACCACGACTGCTACGTCTTCTTTGGGGATAAATGGAATAAGTCTGCGTAGTAGGCGCAACAGATGGTGCGCTCTGCTGACTACTGACCCTATTTGTGCGTCCATTGTCATGAAGGTGTCGAAGATGACCCCGAGACTTTTGACTTTGGCGATAGGGGTGATGATTTGGCCCAGAATGGGCGGGGGTGTCCAGGTTGTTGCCAGTTGACTCTTTCGGCTGGCGTGAAACATAAGGAGTTCTGTTTTTGAACTGTTGAGTTTAAGATAACTCTTTGTCATCCAGTTTTCTATCAAAGAGAGACATTTCTCTAAACTGAGATGATGATCCTTTTTGTTGCAGATGTGAAAATACAGTTGCGTATCGTCTGCATAAGAGTGATAAAGTAGTTCTTGGCTACTGATAATATCAAAGAGAGGGCGAAGATAGATGTTGAAAAGCACCGGTGACAGGGGGGATCCTTGGGGGACTCCACATGACACTGTGCGCTTTTCCAACGTGAAAGAACCCAATTTAACTGTTTGTGATCGGTTTTCAAGAAAGGAAGAAAACCATGGTAAATCACCTTCTGCGACTTCTGCTACCTTGGCTAGTCGCATCAGTAACAGTTTGTGGTCTACTGTGTCAAAGGCTGCGCTTAGGTCCAGCAGAACCAGGAGACAAGATTCTCCTTCGTCTGCGGCCTTGTATTGAAATAATGCAAAGACAGTTCACAAATAACCCGGTAGGAAGGCAGCCCAGCCGGGAACACTTAGGGCCCTTTCCCACGTATGGATCCCGTGAGGATCCGTACCGTTCTTATCCGCTTGCTCAGTGGGGATCGCTCTGTTGATCCCCGCTGAGCTGGCAGATGACAGGGCGGTCCCTGCACACTGTGCAGGGACCACCCTGTCAGACAGGGCCGATCCTAGGATCAAATGCAGAAATATTTATGGCGCCTCTACAAGGGCGTGGCCACCTTACTAACTCCTCCCCCTTTACACATGTTTCTATGGCAACGATTCAAACACAGAGATGCTCCCCTAAGGAGTTATTGTTACACTGGGATCCTCCCATGATCTCTTAACAATAAAAAAAATACAGAAAGAGAAGCAGAGTACTCTAATTGGACCTAGAGGGGGGGTCTCTCTAATGGACACAGAGAGGGCCTCTGTTAGAGAGTCTGTTTAGAAAGAACAACCCAGACATAATACAGGATATGGTCAGAGACTGCAGACATGAGGGGTGTGTGATCGAGAGTCCTAGTATGGATACAGCACCTCATCCCAAAATTAATTTAAGAAAGGAAGTTGGAAGGGTTGAGGGGATTATTATGGTGCCAAAATAGAAACCAGACAACTGTATATATGACAAAAATAGAAAAATATTTATTCAAGTTTTAGACTGCAGACATAGTACAGGAGATCGTCAGAGACTGCAGACATGGTACAGAAGATGGTCAGAGACTGCAGACATGGTACAGGAGATTAATGCAGCCTCACCAGTGCCCATCAAATGCAGCCTTATCAGTGTTCATAAAAATGCAGTCTACCATTGCTCACCAATTGTAGCCTACCAGTGCCCACCAAATGCAGCCTTATTAGTGCCCACCAAATGCAGCCTACCAGTGCCCACCAAATGCCCACCAAATGCAGCCTACCAGTGCCCATCAAATGCAGCCTAGCCAGTGCCCATCAAATGCAGCCTAGCCAGTGCCCATCAAATGCAGCCTAGCCAGTGCCCAAATGCAGCCTTACCAGTGCCCAACAAAAACAGCCTTGCCAGTGTCCCTCAAATGCAGCCTTGCCAGTGTCCATCAAATGCAGCTTTGCCAGTGTCCATCAAATGCAGCCCGATCAGTGTGCAGCAATGCAGCCTGATCTGTGTCTAGCAATGAAGCCTGGCATGTGTCTGAATCTGGGATTTGAATATCCCAGCGCGACCCTGTCCTCCCCTCCCTCAGTCCGCCTCCTCCTTCTCCAGTTTCTGCTGTAACAAAGTCCCGGTGTAGTGTCACATTCTGCTGCCTATCGTAGAATGCTCCGGAAGTCACGTGGCGGCCAACTGCGCATGCGCGATGCGTTCCAATGGATTTACGACAGTACAAACCAGCGAACCCGGCATTCAGGGCGACGTGGAATTAGAGGAAAGTGGCCAGTCGACCTCACGTCCTCGCTCCGCTCGCTCGGCCTCCTGGCTCTTTTTTTAACATCCTCCAATCCACGGGGATGTTAAGGAATGAGCCTGGATGCCGACCGAGGTTTCACTGGTGTGCACTGTCGTGAATCAATTGGAACGCATCGCGCATGCGCAGTTGGCCGCCACGTGACTTCCGGAGCATTCTAGGATAGCCAGCAGACTGTGACAATACACCGGCCACAGTCCTCAGTACATTGTATGGATATTCCCCCCATTTCTACATCGCCGTGGTCTTCATCTGCTTCCTGGTCACCTGCGGCCTGGTGCTGGGCTGGTGAGTGTCAGCCTGGTGTCATCTGAGACCTGAGAACACCCTCCTCTCCCAATTATATACAATGTGTATGGAGCTAACGTCTGACAACCGTCCCATACCGTATATAGAGGGCGAGAGAACGACAACCGTCCCATACCGTATATAGGGGGCAAGAGAGCGACAACTGTCCCATACCGTATATACAGGGCGAGAGAGCGACAAACGTCCCATCCCGTATATAGAGGACGAGAGAGCGACAACCGTCCCATACCGTATATAGAGGGCGAGAGAGCGACAACCGTCCCATACCGTATATAGAGGGCGAGAGAGCGACAACTGTCCCATACCGTATATAGAGGGGGCGAGAGAGCGACAACCATCCCATACCGTATATAGAGGGCGAGAGAGCGACAACCATCCCATACCGTATATAAAGGGCGAGAGAGCGACAACTGTCCCATACCGTATATAGAGGGCGAGAGAGCGACAACCGCCCCATACCGTATATAGAGAGCGACAACCGTCCCATACTGTATATAGAGGGCGAGAGAGCGACAACCGTCCCATACCGTATATAGAGGGGGCGAGAGAGCGAGAACCGCCCCATACCGTATATAGGGGGCGAGAGAGCGAAAACTGCCCCATACCGTATATAGAGGGCGATAGAGCGACAACTGCCCCATACTGTATATAGAGGGTGAGAGAGCGACAACCGTCCCATACCGTATATAGAGGGCGAGAGAGCGACAACCGTCCCATACCATATATAGAGGGCGAGAGAGCGACAACTGCCCCATACCATATAGAGGGCGATAGAGCGACAACTGCCCCATACTGTATATAGAGGGCGAGAGAGTGACAACCGTCTCATACCGTATATAGGGGGCGAGAGAGCGACAACCGTCCCATACCGTATATAGAGGGTGAGAGAGCGACAACCGTCCCATACCGTATATATAGAGGGCGAGAGAGCGACATCCGCCCCATACCGTATATAGGGGGCGAGAGAGCGACAACCGTCCCATACCGTATATACGGGGCGAGAGAGCGACAACCGCCCCATACCGTATATAGAGGGGGAGAGAGCGACAACCCTCCCATACCGTATATAGAGGGCTAGAGAGCGACAACCGTCCCATACCGTATATACAGGGCGAGAGAGCGACAACTGCCCCATACTGTATATAGAGGGTGAGAGAGCGACAACCGTCCCATATCGTATATAGAGGGCGAGAGAGCGACAACTGCCCCATACCGTATATAGAGGGCGAGAGAGCGACAACCGTCCCATACCGTATATAGAGGGGGCGAGAGAGCGACAACTGCCCCATACTGTATATAGAGGGTGAGAGAGCGACAACCGTCCCATATCATATATAGAGGGCGAGAGAGCGACAACTGCCCCATACCGTATATAGAGGGTGAGAGAGCGACAACCGTCCCATACCGTATATAGAGGGCGAGAGAGCGACAACCGTCCCATACCGTATATAGAGGGCGAGAGAGTGACAACCGTCTCATACCGTATATAGGGGGCGAGAGAGCGACAACCGTCCCATACCGTATATAGAGGGTGAGAGAGCGACAACCGTCCCATACCGTATATATAGAGGGCGAGAGAGCGACATCCGCCCCATACCGTATATAGAGGGCGAGAGAGTGACAACCGTCTCATACCGTATATAGGGGGCGAGAGAGCGACAACCGTCCCATACCGTATATAGAGGGCGAGAGAGCGACAACCGTCCCATACCGTATATATAGAGGGCGAGAGAGCGACATCCGCCCTATACCGTATATAGGGGGCGAGAGAGCGACAACCGTCCCATACCGTATATACGGGGCGAGAGAGCGACAACCGCCCCATACCGTATATAGAGGGCGATAGAGCGACAACTGTCCCATACCGTATATAGAGGGCGAGAGAGCGACAACCGTCCCATACCGTATATAGGGGGCGAGAGAGCGACAACTGCCCCATACCGTATATAGAGGGTGAGAGAGCGACAACTGTCCCATACCATATATAGAGGGCGAGAGAGCGACAACCGTCCCATACCGTATATAGAGGGGGAGAGAGCGACAACCATCCCATACCGTATATAGAGGGCGAGAAAGCGACAACCGTCCCATACCATATATAGGGGGCGACAACCGTCCCATACCGTATATAGAGGGTGAGAGAGCGACAACCGTCCCATACCGTATATAGAGAGCGAGAGAGCGACAACTGTCCCATACCATATATAGAGGGCGAGAGAGCGACAACCGTCCCATACCGTATATAGAGGGCGAGAGAGCGACATCCGTCCCATACCGTATATAGAGGGCGAGAGAGCGACAACCGCCCCATACCGTATATAGAGGGCGAGAGAGCGACAACTGTCCCATACCGTATATAGGGGGCGAGAGAGCGACAACCGTCCCATACCGTATATAGGGGGCGAGAGAGCGACAACTGCCCCATACCGTATATAGAGGGCGAGAGAGCGACAACCATCCCATACCGTATATAGAGGGCGAGAGAGCGACAACCGTCCCATACCATATATAGGGGGCGACAACCGTCCCATACCGTATATAGAGGGCGAGAGAGCAACATCCGTCCCATACCGTATATAGAGGGCGAGAGAGCGACATCCGTCCCATACCGTATATAGAGGGCGAGAGAGAGCGACAACTGTCCCATACCATATATAGAGGGCGAGAGAGCGACAACCGTCCCATACCGTATATAGAGGGCGAGAGAGCGACAACCGTCCCATACCGTATATAGAGAGCGAGAGAGCGACAACTGTCCCATACCATATATAGAGGGCGAGAGAGCGACAACCGTCACATACCGTATATAGAGGGCGAGAGAGCGACAACCGTCCCATACCGTATATAGAGGGCGAGAGAGCGACAACCGTCCCATACCGTATATAGAGAGCGAGAGAGCGACAACTGTCCCATACCATATATAGAGGGCGAGAGAGCGACAACCGTCCCATACCATATATAGAGGGCGAGAGAGCGACAACCGTCCCATACCATATATAGAGGGCGAGAGAGCGACAACCGTCCCATACCGTATATAGAGGGCGAGAGAGCGACAACCGTCCCATACCATATATAGAGAGCGAGAGAGCGACAACCGTCCCATACCGTATATAGAGGGCGAGAGAGCGACAACCGTCCCATACCGTATATAGAGGGCGAGAGAGCGACAACCGTCCCATACCGTATATAGAGGGCGAGAGAGCGACAACCGTCCCATACCGTATATAGAGGGGGAGAGAGCGACATCCGTCCCATACCGTACATAGAGAGCGAGAGAGCGACAACCGTCCCATACCGTATATAGAGAGCGAGAGAGCGACAACCGTCCCATACCGTATATAGAGAGCGACAACCATCCCATACCGTATATAGAAGGCGAGAGAGCAACAACCGTCCCATACCGTATATAGGGGGCGAGAGAGCGACAACCGTCCCATACCGTACATAGAGAGCGAGAGAGCGACAACCGTCCCATACCGTATATAGAGAGCGACAACCATCCCATACCGTATATAGAAGGCGAGAGAGCAACAACCGTCCCATACCGTATATAGGGGGCGAGAGAGCGACAACCGTCCCATACCGTATATAGAGGGCGAGAGAGCGACAACCATCCCATACCGTATATAAAGGGCGAGAGAGCGACAACCGCCCCATACCGTATATAGAGGGCGAGAGAGCGACAACCGTCCCATACCGTATATACAGGGCGAGAGAGCGACAACCGCCCCATACCGTATATAGAGGGCGAGAGAGCGACAACCGCCCCATACCGTATATAGAGGGCGAGAGAGCGACAACCGCCCCATACTGTATATAGAGGGCGAGAGAGCGACAACCGTCCCATACCATATATAGAGGGGGCGAGAGAGCGACAACCGTCCCATACCGTATATAGAGGGCGAGTGAGCGACAACCGCCCCATACCATATATAGAGGACAAGAGAGCGACAACCGCCCCGTACCGTATATAGAGGGCGAGAGAGCGACAACTGCCCCATACCGTATATAGAGGGCGATAGAGCGACAACTGCCCCATACTGTATATAGAGGGTGAGAGAGCGACAACCGTCCCATACCGTATATAGAGGGCGAGAGAGCGACAACCGTCCCATACCGTATATAGAGGGCGAGAGAGCGACAACCGTCCCATACCATATATAGAGGGCGAGAGAGCGACAACTGCCCCATACCATATAGAGGGCGATAGAGCGACAACTGCCCCATACTGTATATAGAGGGTGAGAGAGCGACAACCGTCCCATACCGTATATAGAGGGCGAGAGAGCGACAACCGTCCCATACCGTATATAGAGGGCGAGAGAGTGACAACCGTCTCATACCGTATATAGGGGGCGAGAGAGCGACAACTGTCCCATACCGTATATAGAGGGTGAGAGAGCGACAATCGTCCCATACCGTATATAGAGGGCGAGAGAGCGACAACCCTCCCATACCGTATATAGAGGGCGAGAGAGCGACAACCGTCCCATACCATATATAGAGGGCGAGAGAGCGACAACTGCCCCATACCATATAGAGGGCGATAGAGCGACAACTGCCCCATACTGTATATAGAGGGTGAGAGAGCGACAACCGTCCCATACCGTATATAGGGGGCGAGAGAGCGACAACCGTCCCATACCGTACATAGAGAGCGAGAGAGCGACAACCGTCCCATACCGTATATAGAGAGCGACAACCATCCCATACCGTATATAGAAGGCGAGAGAGCAACAACCGTCCCATACCGTATATAGGGGGCGAGAGAGCGACAACCATCCCATACCGTATATAGAGGGCGAGAGAGCGACAACCGTCCCATACCGTATATAGAGGGCGAGAGAGCGACAACCATCCCATACCGTATATAAAGGGCGAGAGAGCGACAACCGCCCCATACCGTATATAGAGGGCGAGAGAGCGACAACCGTCCCATACCGTATATACAGGGCGAGAGAGCGACAACCGCCCCATACCGTATATAGAGGGCGAGAGAGCGACAACCGCCCCATACCGTATATAGAGGGCGAGAGAGCGACAACCGCCCCATACTGTATATAGAGGGCGAGAGAGCGACAACCGTCCCATACCGTATATAGAGGGGGCGAGAGAGCGACAACCGTCCCATACCGTATATAGAGGGCGAGTGAGCGACAACCGTCCCATACCATATATAGAGGACAAGAGAGCGACAACCGCCCCATACCGTATATAGAGGGCGAGAGAGCGACAACTGCCCCATACCGTATATAGAGGGCGATAGAGCGACAACTGCCCCATACTGTATATAGAGGGTGAGAGAGCGACAACCGTCCCATACCGTATATAGAGGGCGAGAGAGCGACAACCGTCCCATACCATATATAGAGGGCGAGAGAGCGACAACTGCCCCATACCATATAGAGGGCGATAGAGCGACAACTGCCCCATACTGTATATAGAGGGTGAGAGAGCGACAACCGTCCCATACCGTATATAGAGGGCGAGAGAGCGACAACCGTCCCATACCGTATATAGAGGGCGAGAGAGTGACAACCGTCTCATACCGTATATAGGGGGCGAGAGAGCGACAACTGTCCCATACCGTATATAGAGGGTGAGAGAGCGACAATCGTCCCATACCGTATATAGAGGGCGAGAGAGCGACAACCCTCCCATACCGTATATAGAGGGCGAGAGAGCGACAACCGTCCCATACCATATATAGAGGGCGAGAGAGCGACAACTGCCCCATACCATATAGAGGGCGATAGAGCGACAACTGCCCCATACTGTATATAGAGGGTGAGAGAGCGACAACCGTCCCATACCGTATATAGAGGGCGAGAGAGCGACAACCGCCCCATACCGTATATAGAGGGCGAGAGAGCGACAACCGTCCCATACCGTATATACAGGGCGAGAGAGCGACAACTGCCCCATACTGTATATAGAGGGTGATAGAGCGACAACCGTCCCATATCGTATATAGAGGGCGAGAGAGCGACAACTGCCCCATACCATATATAGAGGGCGAGAGAGCGACAACCGTCCCATACCGTATATAGAGGGGGCGAGAGAGCGACAACTGCCCCATACTGTATATAGAGGGTGAGAGAGCGACACCCGTCCCATATCGTATATAGAGGGCGAGAGAGCGACAACTGCCCCATACCGTATATAGAGGGTGAGAGAGCGACAACCGTCCCATACCGTATATAGAGGGCGAGAGAGTGACAACCGTCCCATACCGTATATATAGAGGGCGAGAGAGCGACATCCGCCCCATACCGTATATAGAGGGCGAGAGAGTGACAACCGTCTCATACCGTATATAGGGGGCGAGAGAGCGACAACCGTCCCATACCGTATATAGAGGGTGAGAGAGCGACAACCGTCCCATACCGTATATATAGAGGGCGAGAGAGCGACATCCGCCCCATACCGTATATAGAGGGCGAGAGAGCGACAACTGTCCCATACCGTATATAGGGGGCGAGAGAGCGACAACCGTCCCATACCGTATATAGGGGGCGAGAGAGCGACAACTTCCCCATACCGTATATAGAGGGCGAGAGAGCGACAACCATCCCATACCGTATATAGAGGGCGAGAGAGCGACATCCGTCCCATACCGTATATAGAGGGCGAGAGAGCGACAACCGCCCCATACCGTATATAGAGGGCGAGAGAGCGACAACTGTCCCATACCGTATATAGGGGGCGAGAGAGCGACAACCGTCCCATACCGTATATAGGGGGCGAGAGAGCGACAACTGCCCCATACCGTATATAGAGGGCGAGAGAGCGACAACCATCCCATACCGTATATAGAGGGCGAGAGAGCGACAACCGTCCCATACCGTATATAGAGGGCGAGAGAGTGACAACCGTCCCATACCGTATATAGAGGGCGAGAGAGCGACAACTGTCCCATACCATATATAGAGGGCGAGAGAGCGACAACCGTCCCATACCGTATATAGAGGGCGAGAGAGCGACATCCGTCCCATACCGTATATAGAGGGCGAGAGAGCGACAACCGCCCCATACCGTATATAGAGGGCGAGAGAGCGACAACTGTCCCATACCGTATATAGAGGGCGAGAAAGCGACAACCGTCCCATACCATATATAGGGGGCGACAACCGTCCCATACCGTATATAGAGGGCGAGAGAGCAACATCCGTCCCATACCGTATATAGAGGGCGAGAGAGCGACAACTGTCCCATACCATATATAGAGGGCGAGAGAGCGACAACCGTCCCATACCGTATATAGAGGGCGAGAGAGCGACATCCGTCCCATACCGTATATAGAGGGCGAGAGAGCGACAACCGCCCCATACCGTATATAGAGGGCGAGAGAGCGACAACTGTCCCATACCGTATATAGGGGGCGAGAGAGCGACAACTGCCCCATACCGTATATAGAGGGCAAGAGAGCGACAACCATCCCATACCGTATATAGAGGGCGAGAGAGCGACAACCGTCCCATACCATATATAGGGGGCGACAACCGTCCCATACCGTATATAGAGGGCGAGAGAGCGACATCCGTCCCATACCGTATATAGAGGGCGAGAGAGAGCGACAACTGTCCCATACCATATATAGAGGGCGAGAGAGCGACAACCGTCCCATACCGTATATAGAGGGCGAGAGAGCGACAACCGTCCCATACCGTATATAGAGAGCGACAACTGTCCCATACCATATATAGAGGGCGAGAGAGCGACAACCGTCACATACCGTATATAGAGGGCGAGAGAGCGACAACCGTCCCATACCGTATATAGAGGGCGAGAGAGCGACAACCGTCCCATACCGTATATAGAGGGCGAGAGAGCGATAACCGTCCCATACCATATATAGAGAGCGAGAGAGCGACAACCGTCCCATACCATATATAGAGGGCGAGAGAGCGACAACCGTCCCATACCGTATATAGAGGGCGAGAGAGAGACAACCGTCCCATACCGTATATAGAGGGCGAGAGAGCGACAACTGCCCCATACCATATAGAGAGCGACAACCATCCCATACCGTATATAGAAGGCGAGAGAGCAACAACCGTCCCATACCGTATATAGGGGGCGAGAGAGCGACAACCGTCCCATACCGTACATAGAGAGCGAGAGAGCGACAACCGTCCCATACCATATATAGAGAGCGACAACCATCCCATACCGTATATAGAAGGCGAGAGAGCAACAACCGTCCCATACCGTATATAGGGGGCGAGAGAGCGACAACCATCCCATACCGTATATAGAGGGCGAGAGAGCGAAAACCGTCCCATACCGTATATAGAGGGCGAGAGAGCGACAACCATCCCATACCGTATATAAAGGGCGAGAGAGCGACAACCGCCCCATACCGTATATAGAGGGCGAGAGAGCGACAACCATCCCATACCGTATATACAGGGCGAGAGAGCGACAACCGCCCCATACTGTATATAGAGGGCGAGAGAGCGACAACCGTCCCATACCGTATATAGAGGGCGAGAGAGGGACAACTGCCCCATACTTTGCTACACTTTCCATTTGGAATAAATGAAGAATATAGTTTGGTGGTGAAAGGGTTAAATCTCATTGACAATAACATGTTCTTCCCGGAGCCGTACCCCTATTAGATCCGTATTCTGATCCTACAGCCTGAATTCACAAAGTTCACACACAAGGACGCGGCTCCTCTAACCCCCTCACCCCCCCCCGAGCCTCTTCCTGAGATTTGCTGTTTACAAGTTAAAATATTTTTATCTTGCTCGAAAATTTACTTAGAACCCCCAAACATTATACATTATTTTCTTACACCCTAGAGAATAAAATGGCGGTGGTTGAAATACTTTCTGTCACGCCGTATTTGCGCCCATTGATGACACTCGTCTCCCAGGAGGCATTGCAAACAGGAAATGATGTGATAATAAAGAGGATTTTCTTTATTTATAAAGTAACATACGGGGAGAAATGGGGGATTGTCAGTGAAAGGGTTAAAAACGAAAAGGAATAACAATTATGATTTAGTAGTGAAAGAGTTAAAAAAACTTGGGGCCAGATTCTCATACATTTACGTTGCTCCTGGGTAGCGTTACGTATGTGATTTACGTTACACCGCCGCAGGTTTACAGCCTGATTCTCAGAACACTTACCTGCAAACTTGCGGCGGTGTATCGTTAAATGGGCACCATTTAAATTAGGGGGCACCATTTAAATTAGGCGCGCTCCCGCGCCGAGCGTACTGCGCATGCTTCGTCGGGTAAATTACCCGACGTGCATTGCGCTAAATGACGTCGCCCTGACATCATTTGCTTAGACGTTTACGTAAATGGTGTCCAGCGCCATTCACGGACGTCTTACGCAAACGACGTAATTTTCTTTAAATTTGACGCGGGAACGACGGCCATACTTAACATTGGTTGCCCCTCCTAATAGCAGGGGCAACCTTACGCGTCGCGTACGCTACGGAAACGACGTAAATTCTCAGCGGCGACCGCGCGTATGTTCGGGAATCTCGCGTAATTACCTCATTTGCATAGACGACGGGGAAAACGACGATGCGACACCTAGCGGCGGGAAAAAAAATTGCTTTTAAGAACTGACAGCGTAAGAGCCTTACGCCTGTCAGATCTAATGGGTATCTATGCGTAACTGATTCTAAGAATCAGTCGCATAGATACCCGGGGCCAGATGAGGAGTTACGACGGCGCAAATGGTGTTGCGCCATCGTAACGCCTTTGAGAATCTGGGCCAAAGTTTGGCGCTGAAAGGGTTAAAAAAGATGAAAGGCTTAAAATAAAATAAAAATTATTGGTTTGGCAGTGAAAGGGTTAAAAACGGGGAGGTGGAGGGTTATAAAAAATAATAATAATAATTTGGCTTTGGTACTGAAAAGGTTAAAAAAAAATAAAGGATTAAAAAATAAATCTTGGTTTGGCAAAGAAAGGGTTCATATATGAAAGGGAAAACATTCCACCTGGACATTAAAGGGTTAAAGTGTGTGTGTGTGTGTGTGTGTGTGGGGGGGGGGGGGGGGGGGATATGATTTGGCAGTGAAAGGGTTAAAAATGGGGAGGGGGAGGGGTTTATCAAAAACATTTGGTTTTGGCAATGAAAGGGTTAAAAAAAATGAAAGGATTAAAATAAATCTTGGTTTGGCAAAGAAAGGGTTCATATATGAAAGGGAAAACATTCCACCTGGCAGTGAAAGGGTAAAAAAAAAACGAGGAGGGTTAAAAAATTTGGTTTGGCGCTGAAAGTGTTAAAAACGAAAAGAAAGACATTGTGATTTGGCGGTGAAAGGGTTACAAATGTAGAAATAATTGGGGTGTAATAATAATAATAATAATGAAGAGATCTGGGACTGAAAGGGTTAAATCTCATCCACGAGAACATCTTCTATGAGATCCGTATTCTGATCCTACAGCCTGAATTCACAAAGTTCACAAATAAGGACGTGGCCCCTTTAAGAAAAAACGGCAGTTATTTTCATCATGAGATAAAAAAAAAAAGAAGGAGGTCACATGACATTGCTGTGATGTCATATAATGTGGTGCAGACAGTGCGTCTGTTGCCATGGTTACCATTGATGTCATCAGCTGAGCCAATATAAGGCGGTGCGGAGGGGAGGTGGCAGAAGCCGACTGATCACTGACCAGTGAAGACGTGTTTCTAATCTCTCCTGAGATTTTTCTTGCGATTTGATTCGATTTAATTCGATTCGATTTCATTGCGATTTCTAATTCTCGTACATTTAAAGCGCGTTTCTTTATTCTTAATAATGAGACAACTTAAATGTAAAAAGCTTTTTTCTCTGAAAAACACCGAAGAGAAGCCCAGCGAAGGAAGGGTGGCTGTGGAAAGAGGAGGTATCAGTGTCCAGCCTGCAGATACCCCCAAAAAGCCCTCCAAAATGAAGAGCAGCCGGGCGCTTGTACGGGGCTGTATCAGAGCCGTCGTTGGATGTTTCGGATCCGGCTGTAAAGCCAAAAGACATCACCGGGATACCGACACCGAGATTGGTAAGTACTATGGATAGTGATCGATACAACATGTACTGTACAGGGAGGAGGAGGGGGAGGAGACATGTACAGGGAGGGGGAGGGGTCATGTACAGGGAGGGGGAGGAGTCATGTACAGGGAGGGGGAGGAGTCATGTACAGGGAGGGGAGGAGTCATGTACAGGGAGGGGGAGGAGTCATGTACAGGGAGGGGGAGGAGTCATGTACAGGGAGGAGGAGGGGGAGGAGACATGTACAGGGAGGGGGAGGGGTCATGTACAGGGAGGAGGAGACATGAACAGGGAGGGGGAGGAGTCATGTACAGGGAGGGGGAGGAGTCATGTACAGGGAGGAGGAGGGGGAGGAGACATGTACAGGGAGGGGGAGGGGTCATGTACAGGGAGGAGGAGGAGACATGTACAGGGAGGAGGAGGGGTCATGTACAGGGAGGGGGAGGGGTCATGTACAGGAAGGAGGAGGAGTCATGTACAGGGAGGAGGAGGAGACACAGGGAGAGCTGCAGATAGCAGCGTATGATGGAGCCACGTACTAACTCCGGGGCCAGGACTCATAAAACTCCCCCCCCCCCCATATGTACACATGTATAGGGATTTCCATGGACATTGATGGTTTTTGTCCTGTAAGAAGAAATCTGCAGATTTTTAAACCAAGAAAAGCAAACAGTAATTCTTGGCGCTGTATACAGAGAGCCCCTCCCCTTTATACAGAGAGCCCCCTCCCCTTTATACAGAGAGCCCCCTCCCCCTCCCCTTTATACAGAGAGCCCCCCCTCCCCTTTATACAGAGAGCCCCCTCCCCTTTATATAGAGAGCCCCCCTCCCCTTTATACAGAGAGTCCCCCCTTCCCTTTATACAGAGAGCCCCCCTCCCCTTTATACAGAGAGCCCCCCTCCCCTTTATACAGAGAGCCCCTCCCCTTTATACAGAGAGCCCCCCTCCCCTTTATACAGAGAGCCCCCCTCCCCTTTATACAGAGAGCCCCTCCCCTTTATACAGAGAGCCCCCCTCCCCTTTATACAGAGAGCCCCTCCCCTTTATACAGAGAGCCCCCTCCCCCCACCTGTCGGCTCCTAACTGACTTTTTTTGAACAAGCTTTGCATTCCCCTCATTACAGGCTGGGCTGATCCCCTCAGTGCCAACCAACTGCCAGAAATTGCCAACATGGACATTGTAGCCAACATAAAATAAAATGGAAATGTCTTTAGGGTGCAGGTGGTGTGATCTGCAGAGCTGCGCTCCCCAACAATTACAGTCCAGGCCTGTCCCTGATTGGTTGATATAGAAGAGGCCAGAACTTAAATGTAATTATTGGGAACTGCAGTGCAGAAGATCACTCCGTCTGCACCCCAAAGGCATTAAATAGACCCTTCATGCCCCTCCCCCCCTGCTGAACAAATGGGGCCCCTAGTAGGTCCCTGCAGGGCTGTGCTGTAAAGCAGCTCCCACAGACAGTTTCTATTTCATCATTTGCCTGGAATTCTGCCTGACACTCCGCCCACACTGGCCGATTTGGAATGGCCGGTAGAAGTGCTGTGATTCCAAATCATGGGAAAAGGGGGAGCAAGAATTCGGAATACATTATTCTTAATGGCACCCCAAACATGGCAAGATCTTGTCACCATTGTCACATGACAGAATCGCATGGAAATCGATCCAAAACGTGCAGGGGACTATTTCTTCACTTTGGGGTGCGGCGGAGTAATCTGCAATACATCAGTTCCCGGTCCCCGGCCTCTTCTATATCAATCCACCGCAACAATTCGAGGGATTACAATAAAAGAGGCCGAGTGTTTAATAATCAGAAACAGAAGCCCTGCAGATTACTCCCCCGCACCCGGAAGTGACGAATCAGTTCCCTTTCTGACTCCATTCATTTTACTGGGTCGGCATGAAGGCCAGGCAACCAACATTTTTATATGAAGGCCAACATTAGTCATCCCTGTGTCCCTGTCATGTCGGGTTTATTTATTTCCCCTGACATTGGGATTTGGAACTTTTCTCTCTATAATTTGATGTTGTATAAAAAATATATAAAATGTAGATGAAGTGAAGTGAAGGTGCTAAATCCGATTCTTATTTTTATTGCAGATGTACGCAGTATTTACTGCACAGACAGCTCACAAGGCAGGACTGCCCCAGTGAGCGAGACAGAATATGAATGCTACATTGAGACTCCACCAGCATGTGACGTTCACACAGAGACTCCACCAGCATGTGACGTTCACACAGAGACATCAACAGCATGCAGCGTTCACACGGAGACTCCACCAGCATGTGACATTCACACGGAGACTCCACCAGCATGTGATGTTCACACGGAGACATCAACAGCATGTGACGTTCACACGGAGACATCAACAGCATGTGACGTTCACACGGAGACATCAACAGCATGTGACGTTCACACGGAGACTCCACCAGCATGTGACGTTCACAGGGAGACATCAACAGCATGTGACAATCACACGAAGATGCCACAAGCATATGGCGTTTACACGGAGACTTTGCCAGAATGCGACGTTCACATGGAGACTCCAAGGAACCAAGGTACGGATGTACCAATACAGGTCCACACAGTGGTGGCGGATGCCACTCCAGCAACGGGAGGGTCATCCCATCAGCCCTCCCAGGGACCAGGTACAGCTTTACCAACAGAGGTCCCCACACTGGTGGCAGCGGCCACTGCAGAAACCAGAGGATCTTCTAATCAGTCCTCCCAGGGGCCTGATTTGGCTGTAACATGGGTTTCTACACTGATGGCGGCGGCCACTGCAGTAACCGGAGGGTCTTCACATCAGCCCTCTATGTCTCTTTCTGCAGCTTCTGAATCACCAACTATCAATGTGGTTGGACTAACAAGACAATTAGCTGTTCCTAGAAGAAGACTCAACAAAAAGTCTAAGAAACCATGCCAGGGACCAGGTACAGCTGTACCAACACAGGTCCCTACACTAGTGGTGGCTGCCACTCCAGTAACCGGAGGGTCTTCCCATCAGCCCTCCCTTTTCGTTGTTGATGCTTCTGAATCACCAACTATTAATGTTGTTGGTCAAAAACCATTAACTGTTCCTAGAAGACTCAACAAAAAGTCTGAGGAACCCTCCCAGGGACCAGGTACGGCTGTACCAACACAGGTCCCTACACTGGTGGCGGCTGCCACTCCAGTAACCGAAGGGTCTTCCCATCAGCCCTCCATTGTTGATTTTGGAGCTTCTGAATCACCAACTATCAATGTAGTTGGTCAAACAAGACGATTGGCTGTTCCTAGAAGAAGACTCAACAAAAAGTCTGAGGAACCCTCCCAGGGACCAGGTACAGCTGTACCAACACAGGTCCCTACACTGGTGGCGGCTGCCACTCCAGTAACCAAAGGGTCTTCCCATCAGCCCTCCCTTTTTGATGCTTCTGAATCACCAACTATAAATGTTGTTGGTCAAAGACCATTGGCTGTTCCTAGAAGAAGACTCAACAAAAAGTCTGAGGAACCCTCCCAGGGACCAGGTACGGCTGTACCAACACAAGTCCCTACACTGGTGGCGGCTGCCACTCCAGTAACCGAAGGGTCTTCCCATCAGCCTTCCCTTTTCAACGCTTCTGAATCACCAACTATCAATGAAGTTGGTCAAAGACCATTGGCTGTTCCTAGAAGAAGACTCAACAAAAAGTCTGAGGAACCCTCCCAGGGACCAGGTACGGCTGTACCAACAAAGGTCCCTACACTGGTGGCGGCTGCCACTCCAGTAACCGAAGGGTCTTCCCATCAGCCTTCCCTTTTCAACGCTTCTGAATCACCAACTATCAATGTTGTTGGTCAAAGACCATTGGCTGTTCCTAGAAGAAGACTCAACAAAAAGTCTGAGGAACCCTCCCAGGGACCAGGTACGGCTGTACCAACAAAGGTCCCTACACTGGTGGCGGCTGCCACTCCAGTAACCGGAGGGTCTTCCCATCAGCCCTCCCTTTTCGATGCTTCTGATTCACTAACTATCAATGAAGTTGGTCAAACAAGACGATTGGCTGTTCCTAGAAGAAGACTCAACAAAATGTCTGAGGAACCCTCCCAGGGACCAGGTACGGCTGTACCAACACAGGTCTCTACACTGGTGGCGGCTGCCACTCCAGTAACCGAAGGGTCTTCCCATCAGCCCTCCCTTTTCGTTTTTGATGCTTCTGAATCACCAACTATAAATGTTGGTCAAAGACCATTGGCTGTTCCTAGAAGAAGACTCAACAAAAAGTCTGAGGAATCCTCCCAGGGACCAGGTACGGCTGTACCAAAACAGGTCCCTACACTGGTGGCGGCTGCCACTCCAGTACCCGAAGGGTCCTCCCATCAGCCCTCCCTTTTCGACGCTTCTGAATCACCAACTATAAATGTTGTTGGTCAAAGACCATTGGCTGTTCCTAGAAGAAGACTCAACAAAAAGTCTGAGGAACCCTCCCAGGGACCAGGTACGGCTGTACCAACACAGGTCCCTACACTGGTGGCGGCTGCCACTCCAGTAACCGAAGGGTCTTCCCATCAGCCCTCCCTTTTTGATGCTTCTGAATCACCAATTATAAATGTTGTTGGTCAAAGACCATTGGCTGTTCCTAGAAGAAGACTCAACAAAAAGTCTGAGGAACCCTCCCAGGGACCAGGTACGGCTGTACCGACACAGGTCCCTACACTGGTGGCGGCTGCCACTCCAGT
The DNA here is from genome assembly GCF_905171775.1 of Rana temporaria. NCBI lineage: Eukaryota > Metazoa > Chordata > Amphibia > Anura > Ranidae > Rana > Rana temporaria. The sequence goes on along the minus strand of NW_024404557.1, from coordinate 44,488 downwards.
AACCGAAGGGTCTTCCCATCAGCCTTCCCTTTTCGACGCTTCTGAATCACCAACTATCAATGAAGTTGGTCAAAGACCATTGGCTGTTCCTAGAAGAAGACTCAACAAAATGTCTGAGGAACCCTCCCAAGGACCAGGTACGGCTGTACCAACACAGGTCCCTACACTGGTGGCGGCGGACACTCCAGTAACCGGAGGGTCTTCCCATCAGCCCTCCATTGTTGATTTTGGAGCTTCTGAATCACCAACTATCAATGTAAATGGACAAATAAGACGATTGGCTGTTCCTAGAAAAAGACTCAACAAAAAGTCTGAGGAACCCTCCCAGGGACCAGGTACATCTGTACCAACACAGGTCCCTACACTGGTGGCGGCTGCCACTCCAGTAACCGAAGGGTCTTCCCATCAGCCCTCCCTTTTCGTTTTTGATGCTTCTGAATCACTAACTGAGGTCAAACCTGCAAAAATAAGACAATTAGCTGTTCCTAGAAGAAGAATCAACAAAAAGTCTAAGAAACCCTCCCGGGGACTAGGTACGGCTGTACCAACACAGGTCCCTACACTAGTGGCGGCTGCCACTCCAGAAACTGGAGGGTCCTTTCATCAGCCCTCCATTTTTGGAACTTCTGAATCACCAACTATATCTGTAGTTGGTCAAACAAGACGATTGGCTGTTCCTAGAAGAAGACTCAACAAAATGTCTGAGGAACCCTCCCAGGCACCAGGTACGGCTGTACCAACACAGGTCCCTACACTGGTGGCGGCTGCCACTCCAGTAACTGAAGGATCTTCCCATCAGCCCTCCATTTTTGTTTTTGGAGCTTCTGAATCATTAACTGAGGCCAAACCTGCAAAAATAAGACGAATGGATGTTTCTAGAAGAAGATTCAACAAAAAGTCTAAGAAACCCTCCCGAGGACCAGGTACGGCTGTACCAACACAGGTCCCTACACTACTGGCGGCTGCCACTCCAGAAACTGGAGGGTCCTTTCATGAGCCCTCCATTATTGTTTTTGGAGCTTCTGAATCACCAACTATCAATGTAAATGGACAAATGAGACGATTGGCTGTTCCTAGAAAAAGACTCAACAAAAAGTCTGAGGAACTCTCCCAGGCACCAGGTACGGCTGTACCAACACAGGTCCCTACACTGGTGGCGGCTGCCACTCCAGTAACTGAAGGATCTCCCCATCAGCCCTCCATTTTCGTTTTTGGAGCTTCTGAATCACTAACTGAGGTCAAACCTGCAAAAATAAGACGAATGGATGTTCCTAGAAGGAGATTCAACAAAAAGTCTACGAAACCCTCCCGGGGACCAGGTACGGCTGTACCAACACAGGTCCCTACACTAGTGGCGACTGCCACTCCAGAAACTGAAGGGTCCTTTCATCAGCCCTCCATTTTTGGAACTTCTGAATCACCAACTATATCTGTAGGTGGTCAAACAAGACGATTGGCTGTTCCTAGAAGAAGACTCAACAAAATGTCTGAGGAACCCTCCCAGGCACCAGGTACGGCTGTACCAACACAGGTCCCTACACTGGTGGCGGCTGCCACTCCAGTAACTGAAGGATCTCCCCATCAGCCCTCCATTTTCATTTTTGGAGCTTCTGAATCACTAACTGAGGTCAAACCTGCAAAAATAAGACAATTAGCTGTTCCTAGAAAAAGATTCAACAAAAAGTCTAAGAAACCCTCCCGGGGACCAGGTACGGCTGTACCAACACAGGTCCCTACACTAGTGGCGACTGCCACTCCAGAAACTGGAGGGTCCTTTCATCAGCCCTCCATTTTTGGAACTTCTGAATCACCAACTACATCTGTAGTTGGTCAAACAAGACGATTGGCTGTTCCTAGAAAAAGACTAAACAAAGAGTCTGAGGAACCTTCTCAGGGACCAGGTACGGCTGTACCAACACAGGTCCCTACACTAATGGTGGCAGCCAATCCAGAAACTGGAGGGTCTTCACATCAGCCCTCCATTGTTAATTTTGGAGCTTCTGAATCACCAACTATCAATGTAGTTGGTCAAACAAGACGATTGGCTGTTCCTAGAAGAAGACTCAACAAAAAGTCTGAGGAACTCTCCCAGGGACCAGGTACGGCTGTACCAACACAGGTCCCTACACTGGTGGTGGCTGCCACTCCAGTAACTGAAGGATCTTCCCATCAGCCCTCCAGTTTCGTTTTTGGAGCTTCTGAATCACTAACTGAGGCCAAACCTGCAAAAAGAAGACGAATGGATGTTCCTAGAAGAAGATTCAACAAAAAGTCTAAGAAACCCTCCCGAGGACCAGGTACGGCTGTACCAACACAGGTCCCTACACTGGTGGCGGCTGCCACTCCAGTAACCGGAGGGTCTTCCCATCAGCCCTCCATTGTTTTTGGAGCGTCTGAATCACCAACTATCAATGTAGTTTGTCAAACAAGAGGATTGGCTGTTCCTAGAAAAAGACTCATCATAAAGTCTGAGGAACCCTCCCGGGGACCAGGTACGGCTGTACCAACACAGGTCCCTACACTGGTGGCGACTGCCACTCCAGTAAGCGGAGGGTCCTTCCATCAGCCCTCCACTGTTGTTTTTGGAGCTTCTGAATCACCAACTATCAATGTAAATGGACAAATAAGACGATTGGCTGTTCCTAAAAGACTCAACAAAGAGTCTGAGGAACCCTCTCAGGGACCAGGTACGGCTGCCACTCCAGTAACCAGAGGATCTTCCCATCAGCCCTCCATTTTCATCTTTGGAGCTTCCGAATCACTAACTGAGGCCAAACCTGCAAAAATAAGACGAATGGATGTTCCTAAAAGTACGAATGTACCAAAAGAGGTTATTAAATGGAGAGCCTTCTAATCAGTCCCCCCAGGGGCCCGATATGACTGTAACAACACAGGACCCTACACTGGTGGCGGCTGCCACTTCAGCAACCCAAGAGTCTTCCCAGGAACCAGATAAGGCCGTACCAAGACAGATCTCTGCATCAACGATTCATCTACTGCGCTCACCTAAAAGGTATTTCCAATTTTTCAGCCACATTTTTTACACCTTCTATATATTTGTTACGTGTTCCCATTCACATAGCAAAGCTTTAAGAAGAATATAAAATATGCTGCTCACCATTAAAGGAGGAACCCCATGGAAAAAATTCATGAATAAATAAAAATAAACATGGCCAGCCAAAATCCAGACCCTTACTGAGCATGCATCCTGGCAGGCCAGGAAAGGGGGGGAGGGGGGTGAGCATGCACCGCCCTCTTCTCCGCACCCATACCAGGTCACATGCCCTCGACATGGGGAGGTGCCTTGTCATGGGGGAGGGGGGTCCCCCTTTGCAAGGACACTCCCCATGTTGGGGGCATGTGGTCTAGTATGGCTCAGTGGAGGGGGGTGCACGCTCATCCCCCCCTTTCCTAGTCTGCCAGGCTGCATGCTCGGTTGGGGTTCTGGTATCAGATTTGGGGGTGCCATGTATTTTTGTTGTTTTTCCCACGCGATTCCTTCCTTAAAGGTGAGCAGAAAACATTATAATCTTTATGAAGTTTTACTCTGTGATGAGAACATGTAAGAGATATAAAGTAGGTGTCGTCCCAATATGGCTGCAAACGCGTAAATACCTTTTAGGTGAGCGTCAAAGAATTAGCGCTGGTGCCCCATTCAAACGGTCACCCTTCAGACGCCCATAAAACCAGCAGAGGCCGGCCAGCAGACCTGGGCGCGGTAGGTGGAGCTGGTAGCGGCTCCACAGACAATCATAGACAATGATGATGGACCATCAGGACATCCACCATACTGGGAATAGACTCTCTAGCATCTATGAAGAGCCAGGCTTCCACATTCTAGTGACCTGTCCCCGTCTGTCTCACACTCATGGCGAGTTCTCTTACATAAGACAGAACTTATCCATAGAGACACTATACAGAGCAGAGGACATGGATTTCTCCCACTCCACACAAAGGACACCAGGAAAACACCAACTTCCCTTTATAGGTGGAGTTCTGCTTTAGGATCAGGTAGCACAGAGGCTTAGTGGTTAGCACTTCTGCCTTGCAGCACTGGGGTCCTTGGTTCATATCCTGAACAGGACACTGTCTGCATGTTCTCCCTGTGCTTGTGTGGGTTTCCTCCTACAGCCCAAAGACATGCTGGTAGGTTAAGTGGCTCCATTCAGTGGCCCAAGATGGCTGCTTCTCCTCCTAAGAGCTTTGAGTGGAGATCACTGATTTACCCCGCTCAGCGGGGGCGGGCCTCAGAAAACAGAGGCCTCATATGGGCAACACAGAGGCTTAGTGGTTAGCACTTCTGCCTTGCAGCACCATGGTCCTTGGTTCATAGCCTGACCAGGGCACTGTCTGCATGGAGTCTGCATGTTCTCCCTGTGCTTGTGTGGGTTTCCTCCTACAGCCCAAAGACATGCTGGTAGGTTAAATGACTCCATTCAGTGGCCCAAGATGGCTGCTTCACCTCCTAAGAGCTTTGAGTGGAGATCACAGATTTACCCCGCTCAGCGGGGGCGGGCCTCAGAAAACAGAGGCCTCATATGGGCAGCACAGAGGCTTAGTGGTTAGCACTTCTGCCTTGCAGCACTGGGGTCCTTGGTTCATATCCTGACCAGGACACTGCCTGCTTGGAGTCTGCATGTTCTCCCTGTGCTTGTGTGGGTTTCCTCCGGGTACTCCGGTTTCCTCCCACACTACTGTTGGTGGTGCAGTGGTAAGCACAGCTGCTTTTCAAGCAGAAGACTCGGGTTCGATTCCCGGCCAACTAAATCTCACAAGATGGCTGCCTCACCTGGTAAGTGTCACCCCTCCCCCATTATATCTGTATATACAATGTTCTATATAAAGCCGTGACTCCAGCGCTGTAGGAGGTGATTTCACCACCACAGTTAAAAAAAAGAGCATATATGCCGAAGCATGGGGGCATTAGGGGCGGAGGAGCGATTTTGCTACTAATGCCGCGTATATACTCGACATTACTACGGAGGCTTGCCCGTGGAAAAGTCTGACCGTGTGTACGCGGCATAACTTTTTTGTGGGAGGATGCCCCCATGCTTCGGCATATATATATTTTAGGCACAGGTTGTGTTAAAAAATGTTTTATTTTTTACTATGTTTTTTTTTTGGTATTTGCTTTGCAGGTATGGTATGATCTTACTGTTATACCGTAATGTTACTTTGTTTTAATGTTAACCATCATTTGCTTAGCAGGTACGCCATTCAGTTGCAGCGCGGATTTATTTAGCGTGACAGCAACAGCGTTTGCTCCCACGATATAAAAAGCCGCGACTCCAAAGCTGTAGGAGGTGATTTCACCACCACAGTTAAAAAAAGAGCATATATGCCGAAGCATGGGGGCATTAGGGGCGGAGGAGCGATTTTGCTCCTAATGCCGCGTACATACGGTTGACATTCCTACGGAGGCTTGCCCGTGGAAAAGTCCGACCGTGTGTACGCGGCATAGAAAAGTCTGACCGTGTGTACGCGGCATAGAAAAGTCCGACCGTGTGTACGCGGCATAGAAAAGTCCGACCGTGTGTACGCGGCATAACTTTTTTGCGGGAGGATGCCCCCATGCTTCGACATATATAAATGTATGCCCATCATTAGAAGTGGGTGGATGAAGGGAGGTATTCTAATGGTGGGCATACCCACCGATCAATTTTTTTTTTCCGTTCAGCCAACAGGCTACATGAAAAAAAAAAAGATTACAATACATGTCCAACAAGAACCATCAACGTACTGGTATGTTGTTGGACTTTGAATGGTTATACCAGAATGATGCCTGCAGGTTTATTCATCATCTTGGTATCATTCTTTTCAGCCAGCGGTCGGCTTTCATGTAAAAGCAGTCCTAGTGGCTAATTAGCCTCTAGACTGCTTTTACATTCAGTGGGATGGAATGTCCCCCCCCCTGGATATAAACAGTGGGGTAGATTCAGGTAGATTTGCCCATTAATTACACCTGTGCAGCTCAGCTCAATTTCTCTGCGCCGGCGCAATTGGGCGAGATTGCCACCTGATTCAGGATGCCTTTTGTGTGGTAATTTGCGCCTGTGTAAGCAAAAATTGAGCTTGCTGTGCTTGGTGCTCAGATAAGGAGCTTTTTCTCTTTAGTTGGATTATGCTCATATGTTGATTTTTTTTTTATATTTTTTTTTTGCTCAGATTATGAGCTTTTATATATTTATTTAATGCTCAGATGATGAGCTTTTATATTTTTAATTTATGCTAAGTTTGAGTTTTTATTTTATTTTGTAGTCCCTACACACGGTGAGGAGTGTATACTACAGTGTGACTGGTGTGTGAATGGGGGGGTGTGTCACTCCTACTGGAAAAGGGGTGTCACCCTCTGCCGTGTGAAAGGTGTATGAATGGACAGCAACATAATTGGAGCCTTGACGCGGCGTTGCTGCTCCCTAATACCATGGGGTATCCTTGGGTCTAATCCAATTTTGGGTGCATGTGGGGTGTGTGTGCTAGGGACCACAGTGGTGTGCACGCGTGCATTCTACTTGTGACATGATTATTGTGTGTGTTTAACGTGCAAAGAGACGTTCCACGAGACCACTCCTGATTGCTCTTCCCTCAGTAGACCGGGTAGAGTTGCTTGGGGGGGATTGTGGGGTTTGGGGGTCAGGTCATCACGTATGTCAATCTCCAGGCCCTTTCTCATGGCGAAGTTGTGCAGCACGCAACATGCCCAGATGATCTGGCATACAAAGTCTGGGGAATACAACAGGGTCCCCCCAGACTTATCCAGGCATCGGAAACGGGACTTCAGGAGGCCAAAGGTGCGTTCCACCACTCCACGGGTACGGGCGTGAGCTTCATTGTATCTTCTCTCTCCTGGGGTTTGGGGATTCCGGAATGGAGTCATGAGATGGGGTCCAAGTGCATATGCCGCGTCACCTGGAAGGGAAAAGACAGGAGGATGTTAGTCATGCATGTGCCCCTCGTGAGGTCTGCATCATGGGGGGGACAGTCATACCTGACACCCATGTCACTCACCAACCAGCCAGCTGTCCCCGTACACGTTCTGTTCAAATTCTGTTGGGATGTCGCTTTGACGGAATATAAAGCTGTCATGACAGGACCCGGGGTGTTTGGCACGGACGTGCCATATGAGGCCTTGGGCATCCACTATCACCTGGACATTGATGGAATGCCAATGCTTTCTATTGCAGTATATGTGCTCGGTCTCACAGGGGCGCCGTAGTGCCACATGGGTGCAATCAATGGCGCCCACAGTGCGTGGGAATCTGGCAATTTGATAGAAATCTGTCACTGCCTTCTGCCGCAGGTCCTCCTGGGTGGGTCTGATGATGTGGTGGGACATGCGTCTGAGGATTGCAGGGATAACTTGGTGCACACACCTGCTCATGGAGGATTGGGACATCCCAGCCACCATTCCACTTGTACGCTGAAAAGATCCACTTGCCAGGAAATGCAGTGTTGCCAGGACCTTGACCAGTGGCTGCACTGCATGTGAGGGGTGTGTCTGGCTGGTGATGTCATCATGCAGGGGTGTGGCTAATTCCAGGATGACCTCAGGGCTGAATCTAAACATGCGATACACCTCCGAATCCCCCATGGCAAAGACGTTCCTGCGCACTCGGTATATCCTCTCCCGTGCCCTCCTACGAGTCGGTTCACTCAGTAGTATTGCTAGAACTAGGGTTGTCCCGATACCACTTTTTTAGGACCGAGTACAAGTACTGATACTTTTTTTCAAGTAGTCGCCGATACCGAATACCGATACTTTTTTTAAAATGTGTCCCCAAATGCAGCCATGTCTCCCCACAGATGCAGCCATGTATCCCCCCATCCAGCCATTGTCTCCCCCCATGCAGCCATTGTCACCCCCCATGCAGCCATTGTCTCCCCCCCATCCAGCCATTGTCTCCCCCCCATCCAGCCATTGTCTCCCCCCATCCAGCCATTGTCTCCCCCCATGCAGCCATGTATCCCCCCATCCAGCCATTGTCTCCCCCCATGCAGCCATGTATCCCCCCATTCAGCCATTGTCTCCCCCCACGCAGCAATGTATCCCCCCATCCAGCCATTGTCTCCCCCCATGCAGCCATTGTCACCCCCCATGCAGCCATTGTCACCCCCCATGCAGCCATTGTCACCCCCCATGCAGCCATTGTCTCCCCCCATCCAGCCATTGTCACCCCCCATGCAGCCATTGTCACCCCCCATGCAGCCATTGTCACCCCCCATGCAGCAATGTATCCCCCCATCCAGCCATTGTCACCCCCCATGCAGCCATTGTCACCCCCCATGCAGCCATTGTCACCCCCCCATGCAGCCGTGTCTCCCCCCATCCAGCCGTGTGTGTCTCCCCCCATCCAGCCGTGTGTGTCTCCCCCATATGCAGCCATGGCCCGCTTACCTGCTACCGCCGACTGTGTAAAGTACTACGGCCGGCCAGGAACATTACAGCTTTGAATAGCTTTGTAATGATTGGCGCCGCGCTGCGTGTATAGACACTCCCCCTCGCTCGGGATTGGACAGTTCACCCGAGCAAGGGGGAGTGTCTATGCGTGGCGCAAATCATTACAGCTATTCAAAGCTGTAATGTTCCCGCCCGTATTACACAGTCAGCGGCGTAACGGCGGCGGATCGCAGCGGCGAATTGCGGCTCCGGTGGCGGCGGCGGCGCGGCGCGGGGGGTGTTAAGTATTCTATTTGTGTATCGGGGCGGGGTATCGGCGTCTGACTACCGCCGAAAAAACTCGGAATCGGTCCCGATACCGATACTAGTATCGGTATCGGGACAACCCTAGCTAGAACCATAGCTGCCCCTGGCATGTTGGCACACAGATGTGAGATCCAGAAAGTGTGGGTGCTCTGCTTGCTCAGCTCATCCGTATTGGTGCTGCTGTAGTTGCTCTCCAGCTGACCTGTGGACGTCTGTTGCCAAGTTGCCCCTGCTTTTATGAGGAGCAATTTTGCACGGGCCAAACAGCTTGCGCGCTTGGTGTGCAAACTGCGCCTCACACGCGCAGGTTTTTGAATCAGCGTTAGTTCCTCATTTGCATATTTGCTGAGGGAAAACAATGAGAGCGCAAGTTGCACCCTGCGCAAAAATGCACATTACATGTGCCGGGGCAGAGATACTGCGTCCGTTGAAAAAAGCCTAATTTCAGGCTTAGCTTGTTTTCTGGGTCATTCGCATATTTGCCTGGGCGCAAATCCGTACTTGCGCGGCGCATATCGTGATTGCGCCCGCGCAAGTCGTACCTGAATCCGGGCCAGTGCCATTGGGAAATTGGGAAAGCATTTTATCACACCGATCTTGGTGTGGTCAGATGCTTTGAGGGCAGAGGAAAGATCTAGGGTCTAATAGACCCCATTTAAAAAAAAAAAAAGAGTACCTGTCACTAACTATTGCTATCATAAGGGATATTTACATTCCCTGAGATAACAATAAAAATGGTAAAAAATAAATAAAATGGAAGGAACAGTTTACAAATAAAATAAAAAAGCAAAATATATATATAAAAAAAAGCATCCCTGTCCCCCCTGCTCTTGCGCAAAGGCGAACGCAAGCGTCGGTCTGGAGTCATATGTAATCAGCAATTGCACCATGCATGTGAGGTATCACCGCGAAGGGCAGATCGAGGGCAGTCATTTTAGCAGTAGACCTCCTCTGTAAATCTAATGTGGTAACCTGTAAAGGCTTTTAAAGATGTATGTAGTTTGTCGCCACTGCACGTTTGTGCGCAATTTTAAAGTATGTCGTGTTTGGTATCCATGTACTCGGCCTAAGATCATCATTTTTATTTCATCAATAATTTGGGCAATAAAGTGTGTTTTAGTGCTTTAAAATAAAAAAAGTGTATTTATTCCCCAAAAAATGCGTTTGAAAAAACGCTGCGCAAATACTGTGTGGAAAAAAAGAATGCAACACCCACCATTTTAATCTGTAGGGCCTTTGCTTTAAAAATATATAATGTTTGGGGGTTCAACTTAACTTTCTTGCAAAAAAAAAAAATAGTTTTTATGTAAACAAACAGTGTCAGAAAGGGCTTTTTCTTCAAGTGGTGAGAAGAGCGGGTGATGTGCGACATAAGCTTCTAAATGTTGTGCATAAAATGCCAGGACAATTCAAAAACCCCCCAAATGACCCCATTTTGGAAAGTAGACACCCCAAGCTATTTGCTGAGAGGCATGTCGAGTCCATGGAATATTTTATATTTTGACCCAAGTTGCGGGAATATGACAAACCGATTTTTTTTTTGCAAAAAGTTGTCACTAAATGATATATTGCTCACACATGCCATGGTTATATGTGGAATTGCACCCCAAAATACATTCTGCTGCTTCTCCTGAGTACGGGGATACCACATGTGTGGGACTTTTTGGGAGCCTAGCCGCATACGGGACCCCGAAAACCAATCACCGCCTTCAAGATTTGTGTGAGTGAAATCAAAAAAGTACACCCTTAGAAATTATGAAGGCGGTGATTGGTTTTCGGGTGGTGGACCTCGTCCCTCGGGTGGTGGACCTCGTCCCTCGGGTGGTGGACCTCGTCCCTCGGGTGGTTGACCTCGTCCCTCGGGTGGTGGACCTCGTCCCTCGGGTGGTGGACCTCGTCCCTCGGGTGGAGAACCTCGTCCCTCGGGTGGTGGACCTCGTCCCTCGGGTCGGGTGGTGAACCTCGTCCCTCGGGTGGTGGACCTCGTCCCTCGGGTGGTGGACCTTGTCCCTCGGGTGGTGAACCTCGTCCCTCGGGTGGTGGACCTCATCCCTCGGGTGGTGGACCTCATCCCTCAGGTCGGGTGGTGGACCTCGTCCCTCGGGTGGTGGACCTCGTCCCTCGGGTCGGGTGGTGAACCTCGTCCCTCGGGTGGTGGACCTCGTCCCTCGGGTGGTGGACCTCGTCCCTCGGGTGGTGAACCTCGTCCCTCGGGTGGTGGACCTCATCCCTCGGGTGGTGGACCTCATCCCTCAGGTCGGGTGGTGGACCTCGTCCCTCGGGTGGTGGACCTCGTCCCTCGGGTCGGGTGGTGAACCTCGTCCCTCGGGTGGTGGACCTCGTCCCTCGGGTGGTGGACCTCGTCCCTCGGGTGGTGGACCTCGTCCCTCGGGTGGTGAACCTCATCCCTCGGGTGGTGGACCTCATCCCTCAGGTCGGGTGGTGGACCTCGTCCCTCGGGTGGTGGACCTCATCCCTCGGGTCGGGTGGTGGACCTCGTCCCTCGGGTGGTGGACCTCGTCCCTCGGGTGGTGAACCTCGTCCCTCGGGTGGTGGACCTCGTCCCTCGGGTGGTGGACCTCGTCCCTCGGGTGGAGAACCTCGTCCCTCGGGTGGTGGACCTCGTCCCTCGGGTCGGGTGGTGAACCTCGTCCCTCGGGTGGTGGACCTCGTCCCTCGGGTGGTGGACCTCATCCCTCGGGTGGTGGACCTCATCCCTCAGGTCGGGTGGTGGACCTCGTCCCTCGGGTGGTGGACCTCATCCCTCGGGTCGGGTGGTGGACCTCGTCCCTCGGGTGGTTGACCTCGTCCCTCGGGTGGTGGACCTCATCCCTCGGGTGGGGTGGTGGACCTCGTCCCTCGGGTGGTGGACCTTATCGCTCGGGTGGTGGACCTCATCCCTCGGGTGGTGGACCTCATCCCTCGGGTGGTGAACCTCATGCCTCGGGTGGTTGACCTCGTCCCTCGGATGGTGGACCTCATCCCTCGGGTGGGGTGGTGGACTTCGTCCCTCGGGTGGTGGACCTTATCGCTCGGGTGGTGGACCTCATCCCTCGGGTGGTGGACCTCATCCCTCGGGTCGGGTGGTGGACCTCGTCCCTCGGGTGGTGGACCTCATCCCTCGGGTGGTGAACCTCGTCCCTCGGGTGGTGGACCTCGTCCCTCGGGTGGTGAACCTCGTCCCTCGGGTGGTGGACCTCGTCCCTCGGGTCGGGTGGTGAACCTCGTCCCTCGGGTGGTGGACCTCGTCCCTCGGGTGGTGGACCTTGTCCCTCGGGTGGTGAACCTCGTCCCTCGGGTGGTGGACCTCATCCCTCGGGTGGTGGACCTCATCCCTCAGGTCGGGTGGTGGACCTCGTCCCTCGGGTGGTGGACCTCATATCCCTCGGGTCGGGTGGTGGACCTCGTCCCTCGGGTGGTTGACCTCGTCCCTCGGGTGGTGGACCTCATCCCTCGGGTGGGGTGGTGGACCTCGTCCCTCGGGTGGTGGACCTTATCGCTCGGGTGGTGGACCTCATCCCTCGGGTGGTGGACCTCATCCCTCGGGTGGTGAACCTCATGCCTCGGGTGGTTGACCTCGTCCCTCGGATGGTGGACCTCATCCCTCGGGTGGGGTGGTGGACCTCGTCCCTCGGGTGGTGGACCTTATCGCTCGGGTGGTGGACCTCATCCCTCGGGTGGTGGACCTCATCCCTCGGGTCGGGTGGTGGACCTCATCCCTCGGGTGGTGGACCTCGTCCCTCGGGTGGTGGACCTCGTCCCTCGGGTGGTGGACCTCATCCCTCGGGTGGTGGACCTCATCCCTCAGGTCGGGTGGTGGACCTCGTCCCTCGGGTGGTGGACCTCATCCCTCGGGTGGTGGACCTTATCCCTCGGGTCGGGTGGTAAACCTCGTCCCCCGAGTGGTGAACCTCGTCCCTCGGGTGGTGGACCTCGTCCCTCGGGTCGGGTGGTGAACCTCGTCCCTCGGGTGGTGGACCTCATCCCTCAGGTCGGGTGGTGGACCTCGTCCCTCGGGTGGTGGACCTCATCCCTCGGGTGGTGGACCTTATCCCTCGGGTCGGGTGGTGAACCTCGTCCCCCGAGTGGTGAACCTCGTCCCTCGGGTGGTGGACCTCGTCCCTCGGGTCGGGTGGTGAACCTCGTCCCTCGGGTGGTGAACCTCGTCCCTCGGGTGGTGGACCTCATCCCTCGTGTGGTGGACCTCATCCCTCAGGTCGGATGGTGGACCTCGTCCCTCGGGTGGTGGACCTCGTCCCTCGGGTGGTGGACCTTATCCCTCGGGTCGGGTGGTAAACCTCGTCCCTCGGGTGATGGACCTAGTCCCTCGGGTGGTGGACCTTATCCCTCGAGTGGTGGACCTCGTCCCTCGGGTGGTGAACCTCGTCCCTCGGGTGGTGGACCTCGTCCCTCGGGTGGTGGACCTCATCCCTCGGGTGGTGGACCTCATCCCTCGGGTCGGGTGGTGAACCTCATCCCTCGGGTGGTGGACCTCATCCCTCGGGTCGGGTGGTGAACCTCATCCCTCGGGTGGTGGACCTCGTCCCTCGGGTGGTGGACCTCGTCCCTCGGGTGGTGGACCTCATCCCTCGGGTCGGGTGGTGGACCTCGTCCCTCGGGTGGTGGACCTCATCCCTCGGGTGGTGAACCTCGTCCCTCGGGTGGTGAACCTCGTCCCTCGGGTGGTGGACCTCATCCCTCGGGTCGGGTGGTGGACCTCGTCCCTCGGGTGGTGGACCTCGTCCCTCGGGTGGTGGACCTCATCCCTCGGGTCGGGTGGTGGACCTCGTCCCTCGGGTGGTGAACCTCGTCCCTCGGGTGGTGGACCTCATCCCTCGGGTGGTGAACCTCATCCTTCGGGTGGTTAACCTCGTCCCTCGGGTGGTTGACCTCGTCCCTCGGGTGGTGAACCTATAATCATATAGGGACTGTATAGGAATCATATAGGGATCATATAGGAATCCCATAGGGACTGTATAGGAATCATATCTATACAGTCCCTATGTGATTCCTATACAGTCCCTATGGGATTCCTCTATGATTCCTATACAGTCCCTATGGGATTCCTATGCAGTCCCTATGTGATCCCTATATGATTTCTATACAGTCCCTATGGTATTCCTATAAGTCCCTATGGGATTCCTATATGATTCCTATGCAGTCCCTATATGATTCCTATACAGTCCCTATGGGATTCCTATGCAGTCCCTATGTTATTCCTATACAGTCCATATGTGATCCATATGTGATTCCTATGCAGTCCCAATGGGATCCCTATGTGATTCCTATGTGATCCCTATATGATTCCTATACAGTCCCTATGGTATTCCTATATGATTCCTATGCAGTCCCAATGGGATCCCTATGTGATTCCTATATGATTCCTATGCAGTCCCTATGCGATCCGTGTACAGTCCCTACATGATCCCTATGTGATCCCTATACAGTCCCTATATGATTCCTATACAGTCCCTTCCTACATGTTCCCTATGTGATCCCTATACAGTCCCTACATGTTCCCTATATGATTCCTATACAGTCCCTATGTGATCCCTGTACAGTCCCTCCCTACATGATCCCTATGTGATCCCTGTACAGTCCCTACATGATCCCTATGTGATCCCTGTACAGTCCCTACATGATCCCTATGTGATCCCTATCACTGGAATGAAGCGCTGGGAAGACGTCTCCGGAGATCGGAACCACAAAACACAACAACGTCACTGAAGGGAGGCGGGGTGCAGTGTCATATTCTGCTCCCTATCACAGAATGCAGCCTAAGTAACGTGGCGGCGAACTGCGCATGCGCAATGCGTTCCAACGCCAAATGTGATGCGTTCCAGGGGATTCACGACACTACCCCTCAGTGAACCCATCACAATTTGTCACGGAAGTGACGAGGAACCATAACGAGGAGGCATACACAGAGCGGAGGGGGGGGGCGGGACAGAACATACAGATATAATGAGAAACCTACAAAGAGCGGGGGGGAGGGGAGACGGAGGAGAAAGAGACATGCAGATACATTAGGCTGCATTCTGTGATAGGGAGCAAACGGTGACACAGCCCCGCCTCCAGCCCCGCCCCCAAAGCAGAGGCTTATTGAGGTCCGTAAAAAACATAAACTCTCTGGCTTTTAAAGCATCCCCCATGTATAGTAAAATGTCACATTGTTTTGGTGTACGCAATAAAGACTGTGAAGAAATTGTGTATGTAGGAGGAGGAGCTTCTGAATACCAACAAACACATTTCCATTTTATTTCTCATTTCAATGGGAAAGTTTAAGGTGGAACTTTAGGTTTGATTAACTTTGAAGTGAAATGTTACCCAAAAAGTAAAGTTCCGCTCTTCTGTATTTTTTTAGGCTCCATGTACACAGGACCATCCTCCCAGCTGCAGGGATCACCCCCCCACCGCCATCCTCCCAGCTGTGCGAATCACCCCCCCCCCACCGCCATCCTCCCAGCTGCAGGGATCACCCCCCCCACCACCATCCTCCCAGCTGTGCGAATCACCCCCCCCCACCGCCATCCTCCCAGCTGTGCGAATCACCCCCCCCCCTACCGCCATCCTCCCAGCTGTACGAATCACCCCCCCCCACCGCCATCCTCCCAGCTGTACGAATCACCCCCCCCCCAACCACCATCCTTCCAGCTGTAGGGATCACCCCCCCCCCACCACCATCCTTCCAGCTGTAGGGATCAGATCTGTAGTAAAAAATCCTCGGACCTGTGAAAAAATCGTACCGCGTCACTTCCGGTGCTCGTATGCCAGGAGCACAGCTGATCGCGGGTCCACGGCGCATGCGCAGCTGCTTTTTCTTTGGTCCGTGAATATCCTAGACTGGGGTAGGTCACTTGTGCCCGTCATACGCAGCCATTGTGCCCACTATTTGCAGCCACTTGTGCCCATCATACGCAGCCAGTGTGCCCACTATTTGCAGCTACTTGTGCCCATCATACGCAGACATTGTGCCCACTATTTGCAGCCACTTGTGCCCGTCATACGCAGCCATTGTGCCCACTATATGCAGCCACTTGTGCCCATCATACGCAGCCATTGTGCCCACTATATGCAGCCACTTGTGCCCATCATACGCAGCCAGTGTGCCCACTATTTGCAGCCACTTGTGCCCATCATACGCAGCCATTGTGCCCACTATTTGCAGCCACTTGTGCCCGTCATACGCAGCCATTGTGCCCACTATATGCAGCCACTTGTGCCCATCATACGCAGCCATTGTGCCCACTATATGCAGCCACTTGTGCCCATGATACGCAGCCATTGTGCCCACTATATGCAGCCACTTGTGCCCATCATACGCAGCCAGTGTGCTCACTATTTGCAGCCACGTGTGCCCATCATACGCAGCCATTGTGCCCACTATATGTGCGACGAGCCAGAACCGCAGGGGAACACGTGAGGTGCACGGTGGGCCGATGAGAGACAGCAATAATACAGTTCATCGGTTTACTCACGGTTAGCAGAAAGCCTCCCTGGGCCGGTCGCACAGTGAAAGGGAAGATAGCACGAAATCCTCCGGGGCACGCTCTGCGATAGGGAAACGCCAGCCAAGATGGTGGTTGAGGTGCCCGTGATGACAGGGGTGTTTAGAGTGCTTGTGGCGGCTGGGTCCCTTGATGATATTTGTCGTGACGCCAGTACCGTTAATGGTGGTACAACCAGTTGTAGTAACAATGTTAAAGAATGAGATAGACAGTGGCAGAATACAACTCACAACTTTTACTGTGTCTGGTCCTTTTTGAATCCAGTGACATGGGTGAGGTTGCCGGAGGCTAATAAATCCTTCACCTGTATACTCAAAGGTCCTTGCTGCCGATTAATGGCTTTTATCCTTTGATTTTAGCAGTTTAAATGTGTCCCTTCTCTGGACTGACTTTCTCTCACCTTTCTCTCTCCATACTGCTTCCTGTACTGACCAACTGAACCACAGATAAGCCTGAGCTGGGATAGATTTCCCAGAGTGGTGCTATCCCCATCTTGTGGTGGGAAGTAAGAAGCACACCTGACCAGCCTATGAACAGGGATATCACAGATATACACTGCAAAATGACATGCAATATAGCAATGACAAAGAAGTAATACTTTTGCAGATCCCACATGTCCTGAGTGGGACGCTGCATACCCCCATGGTAAAACATGTGTCGACCTCGGCACACTTTTGACTCGATGTTGTGTCTTCCTGTAAGATATAAGAGAAATGGAAAAGCATGCATGCATAGGAAATGACAATATAACCCCATTCTTGTACTTCTTGTATCTGCAAGTAAAATGGGTTAGACAAACATATCTCAGGCAACAACGAAATGTGACAAAAGGTGACAAAAAGGGGTGTAGTTTTTCCTCTGAAGACTGGTGATGTATGGCAAAACCAGAATAGTCCACGATGAGATGGAAAAAGAAAAACAAAACAAAAATAACATCTCAGGAGGCTCACAGGGTATGAGTCCGTTCCCTGGGCACAGGAAAATGTCAACAGATGAATATCACGGAGGCTCAGGTACGTGAAAGTCTATCTCCGGGTACAGGCTTGAACGTTGCAAAACAGTAGGTATGTAGTCCTTTTGAAAAGTCCTTTAAAGGAAATAAACATAATATCCCAAGTAAGTCTTCTTCCCACTCTGGAACTTCAGACGATGTAAGGATGCACTCAACGATGAGATGACAGAGTCGGTAATCGACTTCTCGGCTGCTGGTGCAGGTAATCCTCCAAACGGACAGGTGGTCGTCCTCTTGTAGTTCTGTCAGATCTTCTTAGCGGCTGAGTTTCTACAGGCCTTGTTTCAAGGGAACTTGGTGTCTCTTGAGCTGTAGTAGACACTTCTTGAGATAGCTCCTCTGGTTGAAGTGCGGTTGTATTGGTCTTGGCAGGCACTAAGATATTGAGCCATGGTGTAAGGAACCATTGTAAAGGATCAGAGTCTAATAATGCTTTTCCAAAAGACTGTAGTGGATTCTCTGAATCAGATGGTTTTGTAGGCTCTGGTTCTATGGATTGTGTTTCCTCTTGGATAGCTTCTTCTTGAAGAGTTTCTTCTTGAGTACTTTCCTTGAGACATAACTTAAGGCGATTGCGATGTACTACACGTGATTTGTTTTCTTTAGTGATCTCATAAGTATCAGTCTCTGGATTGAGAATAGCTGTAATGGTGTAAGGTTCTCTCTTCCATTTGCTATCTAACTTGCTGGTGCGATGGTTGTTTTTTAACCATACATGGTCACCAATTTTGAGAGGTTCTGCTTTGGCAGATTGGTTATAATCTCTTTGTTGCTTTTCATGAGCACGTTCCATGCGATGTTGAACAATTTCTTGTGCATCAATTAGACGTCTTTGGTGCTCACTCACCCAATCAGTCTTTGGTAGGGGGTTGATTGCATCAGGCACTTGTACGCCCAAAGTATGGTCAGCAGGTAGTTTACCTTGTCGGCCAAACATGAGATAGTAAGGTGTATACCCAGTAGAACAGTGAATCGTGTTATTGTAGGTGTACATCAATTGAGGCAATAAAGTAGGCCAATCACTTCTTGTAGCAGGAGGTACTGCTCTTAACATCTCAATTAAAGTTTGGTTCATTTTCTCGCAAAGTCCATTCCCTTGAGGGTGGTAGGCTGTGGTCCTGATTTTCTGGCAATTGTGAAGTGTACACAGTTCTTTGAAGAGTTGCGACTCAAAGGCAGATCCCTGATCTGTAAGGATTCTTTCTGGGCATCCATATGGCAGTAGGAAATGTTTCCAGAAGGCATCTGCAGTTGTTTTAGCAGTCAGGTCCTTGACAGGTACGGCTACAACAAATTTGGTATAATGATCAATGATGGTCATGGCGTATGTGTAACCTGAGCGACTTGGTTCCAGCTTCACATGGTCAATCGCAACTATTTCTAGCGGTGTTTGGCTTACAATGGGATGTAAGGGTGCTTTTTGGTCATGTTTTTCATTTCTTCCAACAGCACAGGTGGAACATTCTCGACACCACTTTTCAATGTCTCCTCTCATCCCAATCCAGTAGAATCTTCTACGGATGGTGGCTTCTGTCTTCTGCACGCCAAAGTGTCCTGATTGATCATGATACATCTCAAGAATGATTCTTGCATCTCGGCGTGGTATTAAGATTTGGTATAGACAATCCGAGGTAATTGGGTCTAAAGTTCTTCTTAATAGTAGGCCCTTCTGTAGGAAGAGATGTTTTCTGTGTCTCCAAAGTTTTGACAATTCTGGATCAGCATTTCTTCTGCGAATTCTTTCAGGTGTTCTTCCGCTGGTGAAGAAATCTTGCAGTTCTCCCAACACTCTGCTTTCATTTTGCAGCTTGATCCACCTTTCTTTGTCCACTTGGGATCTTGGATCCACTTGTTGTTGAAGATTAAGGACTTTTCTTCCTTTGATGGTGATAATGTCTTGTTGGGCAAAATTTTTGTAAAAAGCTGGCATTTCTACCTCTTCCCAAACATCTTCCTGTGTAGTAGGGTCTTCTTGGGTAGGCAGACGGGATAATGCATCCGCATTTTCATTTGCTTTTCCTGTTCTGTATTTTATGGTGAAATCGTAGTTAGCTAGGCGTGAGGCCCATCTTTGTTCCAATGCTCCCAACTTGGCGGTATTCAGATGTGCTAGCGGGTTGTTATCTGTGAAGGCCACAAATGGTGTTGCGGCAAGGTAATCTTTAAATTTTTCTGTAACAGCCCACACGAGTGCGAGGAATTCCAATTTGAAGGAACTATAGTTTTGGTCGTTTCTTTCAGTACCTTTAAGAGATCTACTAGCGTAGGAAATAACTCTTTCTTTTCCTTCCTGTACCTGCGATAGGACAGCTCCCAGACCTTTCTTACTAGCATCTGTGTAAAGATGAAATGGCTTCTGGTAATCTGGATAGCCTAGGATTGGTGGTTCTGTTAACTTCTTCTTTAGGAGCTGGAAGGCAATTTCTCTTTCTGTGTTCCATTCAACTGGTATTGGAGACTTTTGGTACCTCTTGGGATGTCCTCTCAGAAGTTCTAATACTGGCCCCGCAATTTGGGCAAAGTGAGGAATAAAGCGTCTGTAGTATCCTGCGAAACTGAGAAAGCTCCTCACTTCCTTCACTGTAGTAGGAGTAGGCCAATTTCGGACTGCGGCTATCTTCTCTGGATCCGGTTTAACACCTTCAGAGCTTACAATATGCCCTAAGTATTTGACTTCTGTCTTCAGTAGATAGCACTTAGATGGTTTGACTTTGAGTCCATGTTTAATGAGGATTTGAAAAACTTCGGCCAAATGTTTCAAGTGATCTTCATAAGATTTGGAGTAGATGATGACATCATCTAAGTACAACAGGACGGTTTCAAAATTTTTGTGTCCTAAAAAATGCTCCATTAATCTTTGAAAGGTTCCGGGCGCATTGCAAAGTCCAAAAGGCATGCGGTTGAACTCAAATAGGCCCATCGGGGTGGTAAATGCAGTCTTCTCACGATCTTCAGGTGCCATGGGTACTTGCCAGTATCCACTGGTTAAATCAAGGGTAGAGAAGTAGGCTGAAGATCCTAAAGCTGTCAAAGATTCCTCTATGCGTGGTAAAGGGTAAGCATCCTTGTGGGTGATTTGGTTAATTTTTCTGTAATCCACACAGAATCTGATGTTACCATCCTTTTTACGGACAAGGACTAGAGGTGCAGCCCATGGACTATGGCTGTCTCTAATGACATTGGAGTCCTTCATCTCTTGGATCATTTGCTTTACGGATTGGTACATAGTTGGTGGTATAGGCCGATATCTTTCCTTGATCGGTGGGTGTGAACCTGTAGGAATGGAGTGCTTGATGATATCCACTTCTCCATAGTCGGTGGAATGCTTACTGAAGGCAAGGTGAAGCTCCTTCACAATTTTTAGTACTCCCTCCATTTGGTTTGCTGGTGTGGAAGCATCTCCCACATGAAGTTCTTTCCACCAGGATGTGTTTACATTTTGGTCCTGGGGGTTCTGTCTCTTGGGAATTTGCTCTGTGGTAGCTGTAGCCACACTGATGACATCTTGAAAAGTGACTTGGATTAGCTGTGCAATAGGAAGGTGTTTTGATAGTGTTACGCTGCTATCACTTAAGTTTAGGAGTCGTATAGGCACTTTACCTTCAGAGACGGTTACTAGGCTCCTTGCAGCTCTAACTAGAGGATAGTCTTCCAAAACAACAGGCTCTACCAGGGCTTGGTAGTCTTGACCTTGGATTCCGACTACAGCTCGGCACCACAAGAGAGTTTCGGTGTTGGGTTTGAGGATCACAGGTTGCTTATCCCGGATGCGGGCACAGCAAATTTCTCCTTTTTCGTTGGTGAATCTCTGTTGCGCATTTAGTACACGGATGGTTTGTTGGATCACCTTCTTAGAATCAGGAGGGGCAGTAGGCACTAACTGGTGCAAGGCTTCTAGCATCTCAACATAACAGTTCCTGAGGACATTCATTCCTAGGACTATTGGAGGGTTAGGGTTATTGTCTCTGACTTGTACCACAATAAGGCCTTGTCGAGGTAGTGTAGTTCCTCCTACTTGAATGGTAGGTTCCCAATAACCATGGACTGGTATGGGTTTGCCGTTACTGGCTATGAGACTCAGCCAGGATTCTGGAGGCTGGGTAAGCTGATTTTGATCCCAGTATTTTTCAAAGGCTGCTTGTTGGATGGTGGTGACTTGGGATCCGGTGTCAACTAGGGCAACAAAAGGGACTCCATTTATTTGAAGTGCCACTTCAGGACGGGATCCAACGTATCTTGGCATCCAGTGGGGATCTTCTGGACCTATTGGTTTACCTCCCGAGGGGTGGTCCTTGGCCTCGGGGGTTTCCCGTTTAACTGCCAGCAGGTTGCTTCTGTATGGCCTGGTTTGTGACAGTACGTGCAGATAGGCCGCTTAGGGGTACTAGTGTGGTCAGGGGGGCGTCCGCCAGAATTTCTGGAATAAGTCTCTCTAGAATTAGAGGGGAAGAGTCTTCTGGACACAGGTTTCTCATCCTCTAGCATTAATGGTTTTTCCCATTGTTCCAATTTCTGGTGGACTTTCTCCAGACTTTTAGTCAGAAAACGGACTTGCTCAGTCAAGGCAGCAACTGCGTCAGGAACTGGAGCTTGGGTTGCCTGACTGACTATAGGTAAAGACTTTACAGGGGTAACCAGCTGTGATACAGGCACGTCAACAGATCTAACAGGTTCTGTTGGTGGACTTTTTCCTAGGATGCTGATAGCTAATTCTTTGAAATCTAAGAAGGTAGCGCTTGGATGTTGGGCGGCTAACATTCTTAGTTGGCTCTTTAGAGTGTCTGTATCGACGCCTTCAATAAATTGTTCTTTCAGGGTTTTGTCCTGATTTTCTGCCTCACGGGGGTCTACTTGGACAACAGCTCTAAGGGCTTCCTGCAAAGATAATGCAAAGTCTCTGAGTGACTCACCAGATTGCTGTCTCTTGCTGAAGAACCTCATCTTGACCTCTGACACGGTTCTGGGTTCAAAGGTGGTGTAGAGACGTTGAAAAATCTGCTCCATGGTCTTTCTCTCTGAGCTCGGCCAAGATTTCACTTCTCTGAGCGCAGCTCCTTCCAATTGCGCAAGAAGAATCTCCATCTGTTGCTCTGAGGATACAGGGTACAATCTGAACATAGCCAGAATTTTTTCTTTAAAGTCCCTTAAAGTATGAATTTCCCCAGAATATCGTGGGAACCAGGGGGCTCCAAAATAATAAGGCATGGTTAAAGGCATCAAACTTGGTGCTGCAGCGGTTGGTATTGCATTGGGACCGACTGCGGCCGATGCAGGGGGTCCTCTGAGGTCGGGCTGCACGTCATCTCCTTGCACAGACATGGTAACAGCAGGTGAGTTCTAGTTAGGTAAGTCAAATGCGTTTTTAGACACTTTTTGTGCGATGTTGCTATGGGCAACCGCTGTCTTGCGGGTGTATGGCCCTTTAAGAATTTAATGCCGGCTGAATACAATGCTGCAGCAATGTTGATTTTGGGTCTCTGGCAGAGTTCCAGCTATCAGTGCTCCTTATAGTTAGTAGAGGCACCTGACAGGCTGCGATTACTGCTCGGACGGCAAGCAATGCGATTATTTTCTCTCCTTTTGCTCGCATGCAAAGTCTCGCGACTTCTGGGGCGTGCGTTTGTCACACTTTCCTCCCAGGATTGACACAGCAAAGGTAAGGCGGGCTGGCCGGACAATTTTGCATAAATAGGTGGCACCAAACTTTCCCGCTCTTCAGGGGGTGTCACTAACTTATCCACAGTGATGGCGTAGGAATTTTTGAACAAGAAGGTCTCTGGCAGCCATTTTAAGTGAATGGAAATAGTCAATTCAAATACTGCATGCAGTTTTGTTAACACACAAATGTCTGATTTTCTCACTTTGGATGCTGCGATTTTTATGCTGATAACTGGGATAACGCTTCCATGCAACTTTTAAACAGTTTAAACAGTTCTGTGGCCCCACACAGCATGCAATAAGTAAATAGTCTCTCAATAAAGCAAAGGGGCTTATTCTGATGCGACAGTCTTTTAGATAAGGCGCAGGGGTAATTATCCTGTTCGTGACGCCAATTTTTCTTATGCGACGAGCCAGAACCGCAGGGGAACACGTGAGGTGCACGGTGGGCCGATGAGAGACAGCAATAATACAGTTCATCGGTTTACTCACGGTTAGCAGAAAGCCTCCCTGGGCCGGTCGCACAGTGAAAGGGAAGATAGCACGAAATCCTCCGGGGCACGCTCTGCGATAGGGAAACGCCAGCCAAGATGGTGGTTGAGGTGCCCGTGATGACAGGGGTGTTTAGAGTGCTTGTGGCGGCTGGGTCCCTTGATGATATTTGTCGTGACGCCAGTACCGTTAATGGTGGTACAACCAGTTGTAGTAACAACGTTAAAGAATGAGATAGACAGTGGCAGAATACAACTCACAACTTTTACTGTGTCTGGTCCTTTTTGAATCCAGTGACATGGGTGAGGTTGCCGGAGGCTAATAAATCCTTCACCTGTATACTCAAAGGTCCTTGCTGCCGATTAATGGCTTTTATCCTTTGATTTTAGCAGTTTAAATGTGTCCCTTCTCTGGACTGACTTTCTCTCACCTTTCTCTCTCCATACTGCTTCCTGTACTGACCAACTGAACCACAGATAAGCCTGAGCTGGGATAGATTTCCCAGAGTGGTGCTATCCCCATCTTGTGGTGGGAAGTAAGAAGCACACCTGACCAGCCTATGAACAGGGATATCACAGATATACACTGCAAAATGACATGCAATATAGCAATGACAAAGAAGTAATACTTTTGCAGATCCCACATGTCCTGAGTGGGACGCTGCATATGCAGTCACTTGTACCCGTCATACGCGTCACTTCCTTCTTCTTCTGTAGCGGCGGCTGTGGCTCCTGTGTCCGCTTGGCTCCTCAGGCTTCCTCCGTCATGTCTCCTTTTCCGCCAATGCGTTAGGCATCCAATAGGATCGCCTAAAGCTTTGGCCAATCGGGAGACAGGTTTTACTGACCTGCCTGCTGATTGGCAAGGAGGAACTTTAGTGTGAAAATAGCTTCGGGCTCTTATCACGTGCTTCACGGCAGAGGTGACGGGCCCACCATGCAACCATGCAGGGGCCACCACTGGTCTTTGATCTCTGTCAAGTGCTGGGGTCTGGATCGCCTCCGCTGCTTTTCCTCCAATCGGGCCAAAGAAGCTGAGTGCGAGTTTACCTATAGCCCTCACACTGGAGACTTGCACACCATCATCATGGCATCCCAGGACGGTGGGTATCAGGTCACGGGAGGGCAGAGCGCATGTGTGTCCCGCTTTGGGGTCACTGGTGGCTTAGGGAGAAGGAGAGGGCCCCTGGGTGTCCGTGGCAGAAGGAGAGGGCACCCCTATCTCCCCTGGAGGACGGGGACACCCTTCCCTTCCCCGGAGGACGGGGACACCATTCTCTCCCCCGGAGGACGGGGACACCATTCTCTCCCCTGGAGGACTGGGACACCATTCTCTCCCCCGGAGGACGGGGACACCGTTCTCTCCCCGGAGGACTGGGACACCTTTCTCTCCCCCGGAGGACGGGGACACCGTTCTCTCCCCCGGAGGACAGGGACACCATTCTCTCCCCCGGAGGACGGGGACACCCTTCTCTCCCCCGGAGGACGGGGACACCATTCTCTCCCCCGGAGGACGGGGACACCATTCTCTCTCCCGGAGGACGGGGACACCGTTCTCTCCCCCGGAGGACGGGGACACCATTCTCTCCCCCGGAGGACGGGGACACCGTTCTCTCCCCCGGAGGACGAGGACACCATTCTCTCCCCTGGAGGACGAGGACACCATTCTCTCCCACGGAGGACGAGGACACCAGGGCTGGACAAGGAGAAGAGGTGAGCGCTGCGGGGAAACAGAGCATCATGAGGGACGGGGGATAGAGGAGCAGGAGAGGAACAGAGAAGCATGTGTGGGAACAGAGAAGCAGGGGGGGGGGGTATCAGTGGAGCACAGGGGGGACCAGAGAAGCATGAGGGTAAGAGGAGCATGGGGGGGGGATAGAGAAGCATGTGGGGGAACAGAGAAGCAGGGGGAGAACCAGAGGAGCAGAGAGGGGGACAGAGGCGCATGGGGGCCGGTCGCCATGGGAGAGACTTGTCAAAGTGTATGAAGTCCAGGGCAATATTTTTGTCCCAGTCCAGCCCTGGTGTCCCTGTCCTCCAGGAGAGAGAATGGTGTCCTCGTCCTCGGGGGAGAGAATGGTGTCCTCCGGGGGAGAGAAGGGTGTCCTCCGGGGGAGAGAAGGGTGTCCTCGTCCTCCGGGGGGAGAGAATGGTGTCCCCTACATCGGGGGAGAGAATGGTGTCCTCGTCCTCGGGGGAGAGAATGGTGTCCTCGTCCTCGGGGGAGAGAATGGTGTCCCCGTCCTCTGGGGAGAGAATGGTGTCCCCGTCCTTTGGGGGAGAGAATGGTGTCCCCGTCCTCTGGGGGAGAGAAGGGTGTCCTCGTCCTCTGGGGAGAGAAGGGTGTCCTCGTCCTCGGGGGAGAGAATGGTGTCCCCGTCCTCTGGGGGAGAGAATGGTGTCCCCGTCCTCGGGGGAGAGAAGGGTGTCCTCGTCCTCTGGGGAGAGAAGGGTGTCCTCGTCCTCTGGGGAGAGAAGGGTGTCCTCGTCCTCTGGGGAGAGAATGGTGTCCTCGTCCTCGGGGAAAGAATGGTGTCCCCGTCCTCTGGGGGAGAGAAGGGTGTCCCTGTCCTCTGGGGGAGAGAATGGTGTCCTCGTCCTCGGGGGGGAGAGAAGGGTGTCCCCGTCCTCCGAGGGAGAGATTCGTACAGCTGGGAGGATGGCGGTAGGGGGGGGGTGATTCGCACAGCTGGGAGGATGGCGGTGGGGGGGGGGGGGTGATTCGCACAGCTGGGAGGATGGCGGTGGGGGGGGGGGGTGATTCGTACAGCTGGGAGGATGGCGGTGGGGGGGGGGGGTGATTCGCACAGCTGGGAGGATGGCGGTGGGGGGGTGATCCCTGCAGCTGGGAGGATGGTCCTGTGTACATGGAGCCTAAAAAAATACAGAAGAGCGGAACTTTACTTTTTGGGTAACATTTCACTTCAAAGTTAATCAAACCTAAAGTTCCACCTTAAAAATGAGAAATAAAATGGAAATGTGTTTGTTGGTATTCAGAAGCTCCTCCTCCTACATACACAATTTCTTCACAGTCTTTATTGCGTACACCAAAACAATGTGACATTTTACTATACATGGGGGATGCTTTAAAAGCCAGAGAGTTTATGTTTTTTACGGACCTCAATAAGCCTCTGCTTTGGGGGCGGGGCTGGAGGCGGGGCTGTGTCACCGTTTGCTCCCTATCACAGAATGCAGCCTAATGTATCTGCATGTCTCTTTCTCCTCCGTCTCCCCTCCCCCCCGCTCTTTGTAGGTTTCTCATTATATCTGTATGTTCTGTCCCGCCCCCCCCTCCGCTCTGTGTATGCCTCCTCGTTATGGTTCCTCGTCACTTCCGTGACAAATTGTGATGGGTTCACTGAGGGGTAGTGTCGTGAATCCCCTGGAACGCATCACATTTAGCATTGGAACGCATTGCGCATGCGTAGTTCGTTGCCACGTGACTTAGGCTGCATTCTGTGATAGGGAGCAAACGGTGACACTACAGCGGCTCCTATAATTTACATCACACTGATTCAATTTGCCATTGGATCAGTGTTCCCCCTATCACTAGAGCCGGGACTTTGTTACAGCGGCCGCTGAAGGAGGAGGAATGGGCAGACCGAGGTAGGGGAGGACGGGTGCACCTTGATGACAATGAGAACAGCGTTCCTGCTGTGGAAAAAGTACAGGAACGTTGTTCCCATGCGTTCCTGCAGGATTCGAGATATGCGAACTGATTTGGGGGTACCATTAAGTTTTAATTGGCACTCCCAGCAGTTCACATGGGGCAGTGTGAACTGCCGGCAGGAGACATGTGGGAACCCCCAGTGGATTTGCAGGGTTCCGGCATTGCAGCAGTATGAACCGTCCCTTAAAGCGGAGCTCTACCCTCCACCTCCACTCCCACCCGTTGAAACCTCCCCCCCACCTCCGGTGTCAGGGGGGAGGGGGGTGCAGATACCTGTCTAAAGACAGGTATTTTCACCCACTTCCGGCCACAAAGTCTGCGGGCAGGACGTCAGATCCCGGCCCCCCCTAGTTGTCTTCTGGGAAACACTCGGCTCTCAGAACACAGCGGGAGCCAGTCAGCACAGCACATTGCGACTTGCGCATTGCGCCGTAGGTAACCGGGCAGTGAAGCCGGATCGCTTCACTTCCTGGTTCCCTTACAGAGAATGGCGGGGGGCAGCAGATTGACGAGCGATCACTCGTCCTCTGCTGCGGACGGCGCTGGACTCCAGGCTAGGTAAGTGTCCTAATATTAAAAGTCAGCAGCTGCAGTATTTGTAGCTGCTGGCTTTTAAACATTTTTGTTTCAGCGCACATCCGCTTTAATCTTAATGGCATGCTGCACTAAGAATCACACCCACACTGGAAACTGCTCTGCATTTGCGATTCCTGTGCGGGCTGCGACTCCAGAAATGATGGAGGGTTCTTTTGACCTTTTCTTTGTATTTAAGGAAGCACAGCAGCCCATACAGTATAAATGGGCTGCCATGCCCCCACAAAACACACCTTGCAGAGCCACATCAGTGTGAATTAAAGGAAAAAATCCCCCCCCCCTCTACCGCTTAAGAACCCCCCACCCCCAAGCAAAACTCCCCACTGCAAAACACCCTTCCTCATATATCCCCACAATATTAACCCCCCTGTCTCCGATCACACTTCAAGGCAAAAATATCTCCCTCATATCTAATGCTAAAGAATATCTCCCTTCATTCAACAAACTTCCCACTCAGGAGCAAATCCCTACCAATAACCACCCCCTGTAAACTTATCTACAAGAAACTTACAGGGGGGTCCTTCTCCAAAGGCAAAACCCACCCCCTTTCCTTAACCTCCCCACCAAAATAAACTCCCCCAGGCAGGAAATCTCACCCCCTCCTTCCTCCACACAGAAAGCCATGCCTACCTGACCTTATCTTCAGAAATCAGCACGGCACAGAGGCAGGAAATCTTCTGCATCCCTGGTCTCCCTTCAGCTGTGTCAGAGCTGAGGAGGTGTCTAGGAGTTCCCTCGGCAGTGCGCCCTCAGATCTCTCACAATCCAGGAGGAGGAGGAGGGAGGGGAAATCGCGGCAAGCCCAGGCAGGGTTACATGCAGCCAGGGCTCCCAGTTACATCCCACCCGCCCCAGCCGACTCCATGTTAATGCAGCACTTCCGGGCTGCTCCTTGTCCCGGCTCTCTCCCCTGCTCTGATTGCCGACGAACGGTCCTCCTGACACCTTGGCGCCCCCTCCCTTCTGACGCCTGGGTGCAGTGCACCCTGTGCACTCCGTCTGGGATAGGCCCTGCCCTCTGGCGCCTGGGTGCAGTGCACCCCGTCTGGGATCGGCCCTGCTGTCAGATCTCCGCTCTCCCCTATGGAGGGATCGGATGAACACGGACTGTCTGTGCGTGTTCACCCGATCCGCTATGCAAACGGATGGAAAAATAGGATTTTTGTCCCTACCAGGCGGGGTACCTGTACCAACTTGCAAAATGCGTGCCAAACCTGGGAGCCAGGGCCGTAAAAAGGCTCTTCCTGACCCCAGATGGCCTTTACAGACACATGAACTTTAATGACAGCGCAGTCTTAGTCTGTACGGCTCAAGATTGAGTTGGCCCACCCTTTGCAGCTATAACAGCTTTGACTCTTTTGGGAAGGCTATTAGTGTAGTCAGGCATTGATGTTGGACGGGAAGACCTGGCTCGCTGTTTCTGTTCTAATTCTTCCCAAAGGTGTTCTATCAGGTGGAGGTCAGTACTCTGTGCAGGCCAGTCAAGTTCCTCCACCCCAAACTTGCTCGTCCATGTCTTTATGGACCTTGCTTTGTGAACTGGTGTACAGTCATGGGGATATGCCCAAATTGTTCCCAAAAGTTGCGAGGATGAAATTGTCCAAAATTTCTTGGTATGCTGACGCTTGAAGAGTTCCCTTCACTGGAACCCCTAAAGACAAACCTGCACCATAATCTCCCCTCCACCAAATTATTTGGACCAGTGCACAAAGCAAGGTTCAAAAAGACATGGATGAGGAAGTTTGGGGTGGAGGAACTCGACTGGCTTGACCTCAACCCAACAGAACACCTTTGGGATTAATTAGAGCAGACAGTGAGCCAGGCCTTCTCGTCCAACACTAGTGCTTGACCTCACAAAAGTGCATCTGGAAGAATGGTCGAAAATTCCCATAGACACACTCCTAAACCTTGAGGACAGCCTTCCCAGAAGAGTTGAAGCTGTTATAGCTGCAAAGGGTGGGCCAACTCAATATTGAACCCTACGGACGAAGACTGGGATGCCATCCTCATCTTAATTGATTTGGATCTCTGACATTACGAGAAGATTACCCAGGCATTCCCTGAAATTGTCTCAAAGTTGCTTCAAAGTCAATCCAAGTCGCACTCAAGTCGCCTGGCAAAGTCGCACTGTAAGTTGCGCGACTTTTAGATCGTGGTAGTGTGAACCGAGCCTTACTAGTGCCTTGATCAGAGATGTTACACTGTGTTCTCATTAATATGCTAACAAGTGTTGTTTTCCTAATGTGCATGTTATCCGGTTATTTATTGCACTCATCTGGTGATCATTACCACATACGTAACATGCATCGCTGTCTGATAGAATCATTAACTGTGGTGTAATCATGAACATCTAAGTAAGGATAGGGGAATTAAATTTGTGAAGGTAAGATTTTACTCAATACAACATATATAAATTGTAATTCCTGGAAAAAGAGAGACAATAGTACAAAAAAAAAAAAAAGTGCATGTAAACATGAATCAACTAGTAGAATAAATTGTGGTTCGCAAATGAGTAATGCTCATAGGAAAGCATAACAAACTTTAATGCTTATAGGCTAGAGAGTAAACCACTTTGACTAACAGAACTGGGATTCTGCCTATTCTGTTAGGTGTGGTCATTCCCTTAGCATTTTTTTTTTTGTCAAGAGACAGACACATCCAAGCAATAATACTTTAATTATGCCATGGTGCAGAAAACTCAGGCATATGTATCCTTGTTTGCAAAAATAGTGATTGTTGAACATGCCCAGGTTTGATGGGCCAAGAGTTTAGCAAACCTTGTCCAGAACTGACCAGTGAATCCTGGTGGTGGTGGGGTGACCGTGATGGAGTGATAAAGTGGTGGAGTGGTTGGGTGGAGGGGTCGAGATTATGTTGTTAAAATGACATTAAGGCCCCTTTCACACAACTGTGACTTCAAAGTCGAACAATTTTACCACAATTTCGTGACCTCCTGTTGAGTGCCCCCATAGCAAGCAGCTTGCTATGGGGGCACCCGAGCTGCTGCTCTGTGTGTCCATTCAGATACAGAGGTGCGACTCAGCCCCGCCCCTTTCTCTCTCCTCATTGGCTCACTGACTTTGACAGCAGCGGGTGCCTATGGGCCAATGAGAGAGAGGTCCATGGACAGCTGAGGCTTTCGTGCAACATCGCTGGTTCAATATGGGGCTCAGGTAAGTATTAGGAGGGCTGAGAGAGCTTCTACACACAGACGTTTTTTTTTTTATCTTAATGCATAAAATGTAATAAGATAAAAAAAAATCTGCCTTTAGAACCACTTTAAAGCGGTAATAAACTGCAGTTGTTGAAAAAAAAATTATGAAATTCCCTGCAAGGCAATGTCATAATGTGCTAGCATGCATTGCATACTAGCACATTATGAGAGACCTACCTTAGAACAAAGCCCTCCAGGGATGTGATGTCAAGGATGAGAGGGCTGACATCGTCCCCCGGTCTTCACGTCCTGCGGCTACATAAGTAGCAGAGGGCGCAATGATGTCACTTCTGTGCATGGGCACTGGAGCCACTGTTTATGTCACAGGCCTTAAAAGGTCCGGCACTGTATACAGGACCTTCGGAGAGCATCCCCTGGTAACGTCACCAGCTGCATGCACTCGAATATCTCCTAAACTGTGCAAGTTTAGGAGATATTCACAGTACCCACAGGTAAGCTTTACTATAGGCCTGCCTGTAGGTATGAGTGGTAGTAGAGTGTTAACTACCACTTTAAACTTTGTTCAGTTCTGTCCATTTCTAGGGCTATCGTCAGGAAAGCTTCCATCCGCTGGTGATATTTATTATTATTGTTTGGCTCGCAGTACTGCATTTCACCAGCAGGTGTTCCCTGGCAGTTTGGAACTGTCAGGCCTCGTACACACGACCGAGTTTCTCGGCAAAAACCAGCAAGAAACTTGCTGGGAGATATTTTTTCGTCGAGGAAACTTTCGAGAAACTCGACGAGCCAAAAAGAGAGCAAGTTCTCTATTTCCTCGATGGGAATGGAGAAACTTGCCTTGTCAAGTTCCTCGACAGCCTAACAAGGAACTCGACGAGGAAAACGATGTGTTTCGCCCGTCGAGTTCCTCGGTCGTGTGTACGAGGCTTCAGGAGAACTTCTCCCTGCTGGTGTTTTATCACCTTTGGGACGCAGTACTGGTCTCCACCAGCGGATGGATCCTGGCAGTGTGGAGCGTACAGCTCTTGCTGCGCTCAGGTGTGACTTGAATCTAATCACTGACACCTCTACTTATACCCGGCAAAGACAAGCATACCTCACCTTGGTATCTATCTATCTTCCTGACCCTGTAATCCTGACCCTGAGCCTGCTACTGACCCAACTCGAGCCAATCTGATCCTTATCCCAAGCCCTTCCTGGCAAAGCTCCCAAATGAGCTTTGTTGAGTGTGGGGGGGGGGGCCACAGATCAAAGTTGTTGAGCGGGGGGGGGCCGCCGCAGATCAAAGTTGTTGAGCGGGGGGGGGGCGCGGATCAAAGTTGTTGAGCGGGGGGGCATGGATCAAAGTTGTTGAGCGGGGGGGAGCGCATATCGCAGATCGAAGTTTTTGAGCGGGGGGGGGGGGTTAGCGGGACAATAGCACTGTTCGCTGGACCGCGGGATTTAACGCAAATCGCGGGACATTCCCGCGAAGTCTGGGACGGTTGGGAGGTATGCTTCCTAGACCTGTCCCGTCTGTATCCTGGTTTCCTTTGGATCCCTGCCCTGCAGCCTTTCCATCCTCGCTCTCCCTGTCCGTGTGGCTCCTTGTCCCCCATCCTGCTGATATCCCCTGGTGTGTGCCCACGGCCTGGCTTGTTACGCTTACGGTATCTCCCCTGTATTTGTATATATTATTTGTTGTGGGTTGTGCACTGGTTGTTTTCACTTGTTTGTCACCTTTTTAATAAATACCCTTTTCTTTCACTTATATGCGTTCATACTTATATGCAGTCACACAGTCTGGTCTACTAGCTTCCCTGACAGCTAATAGGCAAACTACTGGAGGAAAAAAAAAGCATGGGACATGGGCACTGCCATGGGAGAAAATGCAAGTGCAAAAAGAGTCTTTTTTTGTAAACCAAAATCAATCAGCTAAGCTTGGCGTCTTAATTGTGTATGTAAGGCAAGCTAATTGTACAAGAAAATAATTCCACAGCCCACTATCAGTGTTGCCAACCTACCAGATTAAAATTTACTGGCACGATACCCGAAATTTACTGACGCAGCCACGTTTTTACTGGCATTTCACAAAAGTTACTAGATTACATTTTTAGGTGCACATTTCAGTATTTAGGCTACAAACAAGTACGCTGGGCAAATAGCATGTGATTTCAGGGAGATATTAAGGTAAAAAACATATTTTTGTTATTTTCGATATAATAAGGGCAAATTATTTAGTCACATCACCCCATGCCTCCATCTCCCTCTGCCACCAACACCCCCTGCCTTCACCCCTCTGCAGTTTGTCACAATCTCCCTGCCTCCAATCTCCCCCAGGCCCCCTGCCTCCAAGCACCCCTGCCTCCATTGTTCCCTGCCTCCATCCCCATCTGTGGTGCCACCAACAACCCCTGTCTCCATTCCCCACCCTCTGCGGTGCCACCAACACCCCCTGCCTCCAATAACCCCCTGCCTCCAATCTCCCAATGCCTCAATTTCCCCCTGCCTCCATCCCCCTCTGCGGTGCCACCGCAGCCATCATCACCCCCTGCCTCCAATCTTCATGTGCAGTTCCAAGCCGAACCAATCTCGACTATTTTTACTGGCACATTCCCGCAACCACAGACATTTACGAACAGGAGAAAAAAGTGCCCGTTTTTACGAACTGTCCGTAAAAATACGAACGGTTGGGCAACACTGCCCACTAGCATTGACCCTGTATGCTGTCACTGCCACTGTTATTGAAATCTGTCCTGTTCCATGACACCACATTCATCTTTAAGGCACCCTGAGCATGTTATTTACAAAATGTCAATGTTTTGCTCAAAGCCATGTGAAAAGACTCTTTTTCCATTGTACGGTATTTTTTTAATCTTTGACTAGCTTTAGCAGCGACAAATGCTTTTTCATCAAACAGTAATCGTCCTGCTCTGTCAGATAGGAATTGGCCAGTAGTTTGCTGAGGCTGTCCCTGTTCTTGCTGGTGTAAAGCCACTTGTCACTGGCCAATTTCTATCAAGCTGTCATTAGGAATTAGGAGACCACAGATGATAAAACCAATGTAAAACCAGGGGCGGCCTTATCCATTAAGGGAGCTCGGGCACTGCCCCCCCCCCCCATCCATGCGTCTGGCCCCAATGCAGGACGCCGAATGTATGATTCCAAAGGGAAGTGTTTTTTTGAAGCACCTGATTAGAGCCAGAGGCTCTAATAGGCTTTAAAATAGGGTGGGCTTGGGTGCAGAGCACTGCGCTACAAGCCCACCCAGGTGTGTTACAATAGCTAATGAATATTCCCTATTAAAACACTGATCCTCCTACCGGCCAATCAGGAAGTGGGTCTGGGACCCATTTCCCAATTGGCCGAAAGGAGAGGAGGAGGGAAGAGACATGATGCCTTCAGGGGAAGAGGAACCAGCCCGTAATGCCCACCGCCCATGATGGCCGCCACCTGTGATGCCCGCCACCCGTGATGCCCGCTAGGCAAAAAACTAAATAATAACATGAGGTCCCCCTAAGATCCATACTAGATTCTATATCCAATCGCAACCTGCCATGCAACACCTGCAGACGTGCTTAACAATTATTGACTTTGGGAAGGTGGCATGGATAACAGTAATAATTTTATGGTTATTAAACATGACAGTCATCTGCTGGTAAACACCTAAACAGCCAAGATTTGGTCTGTGTTCGGGACGAACCTTAAGTTCATTTGTACTGTCAACCCCCTTCGACCCCAACTAAAAGAACTGTTTGCACTTTAGTGTTATATAAAACCACAACATAAGCTACCATATATACAGTGGGCCAGATCCACAGTCAGCGGCGCATTATTCCGCCGGGCGTAGCGTATCTAAGATACACTACGCCGCCGTAACTTACTTTTTTTTTTCAAATCCTCAAAGAATCCGTCCTGTAAGTTACGGTGGCGTAGTGTATCTTTGGCGGCGTAAGGGCGCGCAATTCAAATCGCTGTGATGGGGGCGTGTTTTATGTAAATACGTCGTGACCCGACGTAAACAATGTTTTTTTTTAACTGCGCATGCGCCGTCCGTGGGGGTATCCCAGTGCGCATGCTCAAAATTAAACCGGAACAAGCCAATGCTTACGACAGTGACGTCATTCTACACAAATCCCTATACGCAAACAACATAAAAAAAAAATCAAATTTTGACGCAGGAACGACGCCCATACTTAACATTGAGTACGCCGCCATATAGCAGCTTTAACTAAACGCTGGAAAAAGCCAAACGCATACGACGTAAAAAAAAATGCCGCCCGGACGTACGTTCGTGAATCGCCGTATCTAGCTAATTTGCATACTCGACACGGAATTCGACGGAAACGCCACCTAGCGGCCAGCGGAAAATTACACCTACGATCCGACGGCGTACTAAGACGTACGCCTGTCGGATCGATCCCTCATTCCGTCGTATCTTGTTTTGTGGATACAAAACAAAGATACGACGCGGGAACTTTAAAATTACGTGGCGTATCAATAGATACGCCGGCGTAATTTCTTTGTGGATCTGCCCCAGTATCTAATGATACATGTGCCATTTTTCACTAGAGCATCCATAGAACAAGGCCTGTGTGTGGTGAAGGTGGCAGAATTGCTGAGTAACATTATTTAAAGTAATAGTTAACTCAACCAAAAAATTGCATAAAAGGCACCAAGTGTCCTCTGGCCTCGGTCATGCCAGTGAAGAATATGCTCTCTCTTCCTTAAGTGAAAGGACTGTTTGGAAGATTTTTATAAGATTTTCTTTTTTACTTTTTTAACCATATTTTTTTTTAAAGCACAATGTCTAAATTTCTTGCTCCTAAAATGATCACATTTTCTGCCTGGGACTATGTTGTATTTGCAGGCCTGTTTTTAATATCTGCAGGCATTGGTGTATTTTTTGCCATAAAAGAGAGAAAAAAAACAACATCTGCAGATTTTCTTGTTGGTGGCAAGCAGATGACATGTGTACCAGTGGCTCTGTCCTTAACTGCCAGCTTTATGTCAGCAGTGACGATTTTAGGGGCTCCTTCAGAGGTTTACCGTTTTGGAGCCTCTTTTGTGATGTTTTTTATAGCCTACACGTTTGTGGTCGTGTTTTCAGCAGAGCTCTTTGTACCTGTCTTTTATCGGTCTGGAATCACCAGTACTTATGAGGTAGGTCTATCATCCAATTACTTTTCTGAATAACAATGTTCTATTCAAGTGTTTTTTTTTTTTTTTTTTTTACTATTTAAAGGATATGTACAATTTCAAATTGAAACTGTCTGACACCAAATTCAGCATAGCTATAAAATGCAATATTGAGACATATTCAGACCTAATATTGCTTTTGAGTATTTTTGCTGTTTTAAAAGATAAAAAAGCCACCGATGGATTTCTAAATGGACTACAGCCTCGAAAAACACGAGGAAGTCGTCGGAAAAGACTCATCGTTTTCCTCGACGAGTTCCTTGTTAGGCTTGTCGAGGAACTCGACAAGCTTGCTTTGCATACACACGGTCAAGACAAAATATCCTCAATCTCAAACGCGGTGACGTACAACACATACAATGGCAGGGGAAGTTCCATTCCACTGGCACAACCCTTGGGGCTGCTTTTGCTAATCTCATGTTACTGCGTGTTAAGTAAAAGTTTGGTAAGAGACGATTTGCACTTTTCAGTCTGTTACAGTGTAAAAAATGTGTTATCTCCATTACAAACGCTACTTTTAGCGAAGGTGCGCTCCCGTCTCATACTTTATTCTGAGCATGCACGGGTTTCTTAGCATACACACGCTTGCGTTTCTCGTCGAAAACCAGCCCAGCGAGGAACACGACGAGGAAATTGAGACTCCCGTCGAGGGAAAAGAGAACTTGTTCTCTTTTTTCCTCGTCGAGTTCCTCTACAGTTTCCTCGATGAAAAACGTACACACGACCGGTTTCCTCAGCAAAAAAGCTCTGCCACCAAGTTTCTTGATGGATTCTATCGAGGAAAACGGTTGTGTGTACGAGGCCTGAGAGTGTGCTGATCATTGATACTTTCTGAAGCTCTGAAGCTTACAGCCTGAAAAAAGTTTTTTTTGCCAGATAACTGTAGGAAAAGCCTGCTGAATCCTGTCATTGCACATGTGATCCACTGATCGTAGGTGCAATGTTCTGTGGGCTCTTGGGAGGGAAAAAAATGCATATTTTTTAACTTGCAAAAACATGTGCATTTATTATTATTTAATTAAAGGTGAACATTTGAGAGGATTATCCAGTACTGTCCAGTAAATTATTGGGAAAATAATGTTGTATGGAATGTTTATAAGGAAGTTGTGCGGGGCAATATATTTCAGCCATAGTAGTGGTTTGGAAGGGACACAAATCCTACTGGAACTTAAAAAGGAGATATATGGCTCTGATCCTAATACGAAGAATTTGAATCTATTAATGGCTGCTCAAAGGGATTTGCATCTACCTATAAGCCCAGGTTCAGACTGGGCTGCGGGAGTGAAGCCGTGCGAGTTCAGCTGAACTCGCACGATTTCACTCCCGCTGGCAGTCCCGACTTCAGCCGCGATTTCAGAGACATCTGTGCAGGTTTCTGCCGCCGATTTGAGATACGATATGACATCTGAAATCCCATCTCAAATCGTACCAGTGTGAACCAGGCCTAACAGAAATAACCAGATTAGATTTGTATAAAAATAGGCAGAATGTTTTTAAATAGGGAGATAGAAATGGAAGGTTCTTGGCAATGTTAGCACAACAAGATTATCCAGTTACACTTATATCTGAAGTAAACACTCATGATAGGAAAATGGTTTCCAACTCGGAAGAAATATTAGGAACTTAGGAAGGGGTGGGGTCTACAGGGTGGAGTATTTGACCAAATATCAAAATGGCCACATTCGGCCAGTGATATTCCTCTAGGCCCAATGGCCGGGGATTTCTAGACAGTAAATGAATGGGGCCACGTGACTTCACTGGTTGCTAAAGATTCAGCTGGGGGTTTCTTAGCAACCACCGACAAGAAGTAAGTTGTCATATATAGTAGCATATATAGTAGCAGTAGAAATATCACTACTATACATGACTTTCTGCTCCCAAAAGTCAAGTCAAGTGTTTGGGCAAATAGTCGCAGCTAACCACAGGAACCAACACTGCGGTTCTCACATGTAATCTGTAATCGGACTGATTGTGGATTCACAAGCGTGAAGGCACCATAAAAGACGGCTTCTTTAAGATGGTAATGTGATACAAGAGATAATGTGCAGGCATTCATCACCACACATCATCCAGTTCAGATAAGTCTGTATGTCAGAGAGCAGTCTGTATGTCACAGAGTAGAATACACTTGAATAAAGCTCATAAAACAGCGAGCCACCCCCTTTAAGGTTCCCGCAACCTTAATTATTTTCTTTATGGGTTCTCTAAGATGGTGTCAGAGTTCTGTCTATCAAGATGGCAGTTGTACATGCACCACTCATATAGATACTGATATTCTTGGCTGACTTTGTCCCTTGGATGCTCAGGAGACATCGCTCTCTTACCTTTTGCACAATTGGGCAACTTACTGCTAATACTGCTTCATGTTCTTGTCTTCAACATGTTGTAGGAAAAAAAAACACTTTGAAAAGAGTTTATTTTGAGCGATGCTATTTTTTCACTGTGTTTAGTCATGATGAGAATTGTCCTATACATACCATAGATTGACCCATCAGTGAATTGTGTTAGGCCTTGTACACACGATAGGTTAACCAGAGGACAACAGTCTGATGGACCGTTTTCATCGGTCAAAACCGATCGTGTGTGGGCCCCATAGGTTATTTAACCATCGGTTAAAAAAAAGCCAACTTGCTTTAAATTTAACCGATGGATTCCTAGCCGATGGGAAAAAAACGATCGTTAGTAGGCACAACCATCGGTTAAAAATCCACTCATGCTCAGAATCAAGTCAGAATCAAGCTTGGAAGCATTGAACTTCATTTTTTCAGCACGTTGTTGTGTTTTACATCACTGCGTTCTGACACGATCGGTTATTTAACCGATGGTGTGTAGGTGCGACGGACCATCAGTCAGCTTCATTGGTTAACCGATGCAAACGGTCCATCGGTCCGTTCTCACCGGATGGACTGATCGTGTGTATGAGGCTTTAGAGTGGCTAAAACAATCCATACAAACAAGTATAATGAATGTTACTGACAGCATTGCAAATATCCTATATGCTAAGGGACACATATGGTCCTTGCAAAGTGGGCCAGCATTTTAAAACCATTTTACCACAGAGGGACCATTGAAATATATTGTGGGTCTCATGGAGCTCCTTGTAGAAATGTTATATACCGTTCATGGTACATTGTTGTGATCAGTAGGTTGTAGATATTATAAGGAATAAGGAATGTGGCATAACTAGCATTTATACCACCCAGAGCAGAGTGATTTTTAACACTATCTTCTACTCAAAAACATATAATATTCATAAAATGAAACAAATAATAAAGACAAGTAAATACATTTAGAAAGTTAAAATTTGTACTGTTCCTTTGTATTGCCCCTCACATTAGTAGTCAGTGGTGAGCTGGGCCGGACTTACCATTGGGCTTGACTGGGCTCAAGCCCATGGGCCCAGCCCAATAGGGGACCCCGCCCGTTTACCTAAAAAAAAATTCAATAATATGCCAGTCATTTAATTTTTTATTTAAAGTGTGTTGATTGGTCTAGCATTTTTACCTGTTCTAGGGACATTGATCATTTTTGTCCTCCGTCCAAGTAGACAAACTGTCTTTCTTTTATTATTACCCTTGTGAATCTATTTTTGTAATATTATGCCCGGTGTCTGTCCTTTCGCTGGATGTGGCATGTTACTTTGGCTCCAATTGCTGGATTTGCCCTTTAAATACATTGCACTCTGAGTCTGAGCCTCTGTAAATTGTTGCTCTGTACATAAATGTCCCCTTATATAAGTCGACAGTGTAGTGCCCATTTACAGTCGAAAAGTGCCCCTATTGGTAGTGAAAATTAAATTGCCCATATAAATTGATGGTCCATATACTGTAAAAGTGCCCCCTGACACTGAAAGTCAGAGGAAACATTTTCCTTACATTGGTGGTCAGAAGGATAGTTGCCTTCCTACAGTGGAAATGATGACCCTTTTTTTGGTAGTCGTTGAAAGGAATGCTCAGTTAAGCCTCGTACACATGATCGGATTTTCCGCAGACAAAGCATCAGACTTTTGTCTGAAGGGCGTTCGCCAGGAATTTTTCTTGCATACAAACGGCAAAGAATTATCGGCCAACAAACACGAACGTAGTGACGTACTAGCCGTACTACGTGTTTTTTCAGCTCTTTAGTGCCACCCTTTGGGCACCTTCTGCTAATGTTGTGTTTGGTGAGCATTGCTTCTGAGCATGCGTGTTTGTACTTTGGACTTTTGTCTGACGGAAAATCCGACAACAGTCCATTGTCCACAGAAAATGTTAAAGCCTGCCATCCAACATTTGTCCGCGGAAAATCAGACAAAAATTGTCCGATGGAGCATACAAACGGTCAGATTTTCGGCCAACAGGCTGTCAACACACAATTCCTGTCGGAAAATCCATTTGTGTGTAGGAGGCTTTACATTGCTCATGAAACCACTGAAGATGTATGAGCATTATGTATAAGCAACCCCCCCCCCCACAAAAAATAATTGAGCACTAATCTGCTTGCTTATCCTCTGAGCATAAATTCTCCCTACTCCCAAAGCAAATCCGCTTTCCCTGCTGAAATCCCCCCAGTACAAATGCCCCCAAATATCACCACTTCTAGCACAAATCTTCTACTGTTCAAATCCCTTAAAATGTCCTCTTTGAGTACACATCTTATCCCCCTGCCCCTCTCCAAATACTCCCCATCTCCTTCCTAGCTCAACCCCCCCCCAAAAAAAATGTCCCCTCTTAAAAAGATTCCCCCTCTGCAATATCACCTCTTATAGCACAAGCCCCCCTTTAAATCTCCCCTCCTAGCATCCATCCTCTTGCCCCATCCCCCTCAAAGCACAAATCTCCCTAAATCACCACTTCTAGTACCCCCAAATTTCTACTCCTAGAACAATTCTTACCCCCTGCTTCCCCCCAAATCCCCCCTCTCAACATATATCCCTTCCACCAATTCATTGTGGTGCCCCCCCTCACATGATACCACAGTGCCCAGGGCAGCTTTCCCTTCTGCCCACTCCTTGACCCGGTCCTGCATGGAACCCTTAGAAATCTCTAGAAGAACCCCAGGGTTCTACAAAACACTGGCTGAGAAAGTTTGATCTAGACGGTGGAGGCCAACTGCTTGTTACGCTATGATGAAACATCTACTTTAGCCCAGGTTCACACTGAGCTGCGGGAATGAAGCCGTGTGAGTTCAGCTGAACTCGCACGATTTCACTCCCGCTTGTCAGTCCCGATTTCGGACGCGATTTCAGAGACATCTGTGCAGGTTACTGCACAGAGGTCAATGTAAATCGCAGCCCAATATCGCAAAAAGTAGTACAAAAACGACTTTTTGAAATTGGTGCAGCGCCACAGATGCAGCGTCGCACCAATTAGAATGGTGCAATTGACGAAAAATGGCATTGATTGGACATGCGATTTGACATGTCAAATCGCATGTCAAATCGTACCAATATGAACCAGGTCTTACACTATTTCTATTAACCACTTAAGGACTGCCTCCTGCAGATATAGTCGGCAGAATGGCACGGCTGGGCACACGCACGTACCTGTACGTCCTCTTTAAGTGCCCAGTCGCGGGTCGCAGGCGTGCGCCCGCGACCCGGTCCGAAGCTCCGTGACCGCAGGACCCGCGGACCCAATCACCGCTGGAGTCCCGCGATCGGTCCCCGTAGCTGAAGAACGGGGAGAACTGTGTGTAAACACAGCTTCCCCGTTCTTCACTGGGGCACTGTCATCGATCGTGTGTTCCCTGTTATAGGGAAACGCGATCAATGATATCACATCATGTCATGTTAGAAACACAGATGAGCTCACACTTAACCCCTTCAGCGCCCCCTAGTGGTTAACTCCCAAACTGCAATTGTCATTTTCACAGTAAACAATGCATTTTTAATGTATTTTTTGCTGTGAAAATTACAATGGTCCCAAAAATGTGTCAAAATTGTCCGATGTGTCCGCCATAATGTCGCAGTCACAAAAACAAAAAAACGCTGATCGCCGCCATTAGTAGTAAAAAAAAAAAAAAAAAAAAAAAATGCAATAAAATTATCCCCTATTTTGTAAACACTATAAAATTTGCGCAAACCAATTGATAATTGCTTATTGCGATTTATTTGACCAAAAATAGGTAGAAGAATACGTATCAGCCTAAACTGAGGGGAAAAAAAATATATATTTTTGGGGGATATTTATTACAGCAAAAAGTAAAAAATATTGAATTTTTTTCAAAATTGACGCTCTATTTTTGTTTATAGCGCAAAAAATAAAAAACGCAGAGGTGATCAAATACCACCCAAAGAAAGCTCTATTTGTGGGGAAAAAAGGTGCCACGCCACACGACCGCGCAATTGTCAGTTAAAGCGACGCAGTGCCAAATCGCAAAAACTGGCCAGGTCCTTTACCTGCCTAAAGGTCCGGGTCTTAAGTGGTTAAGGATTGACAAGGCACGGATAATCAGTATCCCGTAAGCCTGCATATGCAAAAGCAATATATATTTGTTTCAAATTATCTACAGCTACAAATCAGGTTTTCTGAAATATTTACTCATCTGAGTAATATTTAACTAAGAAAAAAGTGAAAGATAGAAAACTGCTGTAAAACAATCAAGCAATACTATTGGCTTGTTGTCAGTCATGGGTCTCACCTGAGAACTTGTGAAAAGACAATTTTTAGTCTGATAACAACTCAATACATCTTTTTGCACTTTGGGGCTGCTTCGGCTGTGTACACAATATACAATATCTACCAAACCTCCTATGCTACCAGTTTATATTGATTGAAATTCGCATTTACTAAATGGATGCAATATAGAAGCTGTACATGTTTAAATACCTGGAAAAGAAAGAAACAAGGCAGACAAGATGACAATGTTTGAAGAACCTCCGATAAGTAACTTTTCGGTGTGGGACTATGTTGTGTTTGCAGCTCTCTTAGTTGTTTCGGCAAGCATTGGAGTCTTCTTCGCAATTAAAGAAAGG
Source organism: Rana temporaria (assembly GCF_905171775.1). Lineage (NCBI taxonomy): Eukaryota > Metazoa > Chordata > Amphibia > Anura > Ranidae > Rana > Rana temporaria. The sequence continues at coordinate 1,543 of NW_024404557.1, read as the reverse complement.
AGAAACAAGACATCCAATGAATTCTTGGTGGGTGGGAGACAGATGACCTGTGGACCTGTGGCTCTGTCACTAACTGCTAGTTTTATGTCTGCAATTACCGTTCTGGGGGCTCCAGCAGAAGTTGTCCGCTTTGGAGCACACTACCTGGTTCCTTATTGCCTATACCTGTGTGATCATAATTTCTGCCGAACTCTTTATACCAGTATTCTACCGGTCTGGGATTACTAGCACTTATGAAGTAAGTAGCAAGCAAATAAACTTGATTCATCAAAATGAAAATCTGTACGATAGACCCTAACTAAGGCACCTTCTAGTGTGGTTTACAAACTATTGTCTTTAATTGATGTAGTTGAGAAAGTTGAGTTAATTTAGATGAAACCAGAGTGGAAGTGGCCAGGAAGTGGAGCCCACCCCCTGGTTACTCATCTATTTAAAAGCTCAATGGGCTAATGGGATCCACTGAGGAGCAAATATTACATTTACACAATAGAGCATTAACGTCCTATCCATTTTAACAACATTACACAAATACTACCGGCTTTTTTTTTATATATATATATTGCATGTGAACTATTTTAAGACACTAGTCGAACTAAATTCTAATTGTCTATGGATGAGTCGTTTCTAAATTAATGACCTGGAACAAGCATGCAGATTAGAGAGTCAGAATGAAGTATGAACTCCTGATGTGCATGCTTGCTTGGGCAAATGCCACTCAAAGTTTTGAAGGCATTGGATTATTTATCATGATGGCCAAGCCATTTGTATCATCCAGGGAGCCTATGGGACCTCTAAGGCCCCGTACACACGTCCGAGAAACTCGACGAGCAAAACACATCGTTTTGCTCATCGAGTTCCTATTGAAGCCGCCGAGGATCTCGGCGAGCCAAGTTTCCCTGTTGACTAACGAGGAAATAGAGAACATGTTCTCTATTTGGCCCAATGAGATCCTCGTCGGTTTCCTCGGCCGAAAGTGTACACAGGGCCGGGTTTCTCGGCAGAATACGGCTCCGATCGAGTTTCTGGCTGAATTCTGCCGAGAAACTCGGTCGTGTGTACGGGGCCTTAGAGGCTTTTGGAAGAACTCTGGGCAAATTGATTTTTTTCTAGTACCCTCTATCTTTGGTAACTACATACTATCTATTTGGGATTGGCTGGCCCGGCTCCCCACGTCACTTCTGGTGCGACAACGGCACGCTGCGTTCCAAGCTGACAAGAACGCCGCCTGGAGCGGCGCATCCTGGCTCCCTGCTTCCCTGTGGGTTGTTTGAGGCTTCTGAGGTACTGGACCCCCGGAACATCCACCGTTCCATTTACATCTAGCGCCCCCACGCTCCTGTGAATGTGCATCGGGACCCAGGAATTGCTGACCACCTCAGTGACATCGGGCCTGCAATTACCATCTACATGCCCATTTTACTTATGATGCTTGTGAGTAGTCACTTGGCTGTTTGTTATATGTTATTCCTTTATTAAATGTTATGCTTACTGCACTTAGATTGGCGCTTCTCTTTCTTCTTTTACAAATATTTTCCAGAGCTTG
>NW_024404556.1:0-90100 GCF_905171775.1 Rana temporaria | reverse complement strand
CATATCAAAGTGAGTTTCCCCATTGAAGTTAATGGAAACTAAAATAATTTGTTCCGCATTGACTTCAATTGCATGCAATACCGCATGTGGCCAGAGGTGGGGGGCGCCGGAGAGCATCGGAGACACTCGGAAATGTCACTTGCCACTTGTCACCAGATTCAGCATGTCACTTGCCATCCGTCCCCTGCCACCAGATTTAGTGTGTCACTTGCCACCCATCCCGTCACCAGATTCAGCGTGTCACTTGGACTGGGTGACAGCAGGGGGACTGGGCGACAGCAGGGGGACTGGCTGACAGCAGAGGACTGGGCGACAGCAAGGGGACTGGGCGACAGAGGACTTGGCGACAGCAGGGGACTGGGTGACAGAGGACTGGGTGACAGAGGACTGGGTGACAGAGGACTGGGTGACAGAGGACTGGGTAACAGAGGACTGGGTGACAGCAGGGGACTGGGTGACAGCAGGGGACTGGGTGTCAGCAGACTGGGTGACAGCAGGCTAGGTGACAGCAGGGGACTGGGTAACAGAGGATTGGGTGACAGCAGGGGACTGGGTAACAGAGGATTGGGTGACAGCAGGGGACTGGGTGACAGAGGGCTGGGTGACAGAGGGCTGGGTGACAGAGGGCTGGGTGACAGAGGACTGGGTGACAGAGGACTGGGTGACAGCAGGGTACTGGGTAACAGGGGACTGGGTGACAGCAGGGGACTGGGTGACAGCAGGGGACTGGGTGACAGCAGGGGACTGGGTGACACCAGGGGACTGGGTGACAGAGGACTGGGTGACAGCAGGGGACTGGGTGACAGAGGGCTGGGTGACAGGGACTGGGTGACAGGGACTGGGTGACAGGGACTGGGTGACAGAGAGCTGGGTGACAGGGACTGGGTGACAGAGAGCTGGGTGACAGGGACTGGATGACAGAGAGCTGGGTGACAGAGAGCTGGGTGACAGAGAGCTGGGTGACAGGGACTGGGTGACAGAGAGCTGGGTGACAGAGAGCTGGGTGACAGGGAGCTGGGTGACAGAGAGCTGGGTGACAGGAGCTGGGTGACAGAGAGCTGGGTGACAGGGACTGGGTGACAGAGAGCTGGGTGACAGGGACTGGGTGACAGAGAGCTGGGTGACAGGGACTGGGTGACAGAGAGCTGGGTGACAGGGACTGGGTGACAGAGAGCTGGGTGACAGGGACTGGGTGACAGAGAGCTGGGTGACAGAGAGCTGGGTGACAGAGAGCTGGGTGACAGAGAGCTGGGTGACAGAGAGCTGGGTGACAGAGAGCTGGTTGACAGAGAGCTGGTTGACAGAGAGCTGGTTGACAGAGAGCTGGGTGACAGAGAGCTGGGTGACAGAGAGCTGGGTGACACGGACTGGGTGACAGAGGACTGGGTGACAGGGGACTGGGTGACAGAGGGCTGGGTGACAGAGGGCTGGGTGACAGGGGACTGGGTGACAGAGGGATGGGTGACAGGGGGCTGGGTGACAGGGGGCTGGGTGACAGGGGACTGGGTGACAGGGGACTGGGTGACAGGGAGCTGGGGGACAGAGAGCTGGGTGACAGGGACTGGGTGACAGAGAGCTGGGTGACAGAGAGCTGGGTGACAGGGACTGGGTGACAGAGAGCTGGGTGACAGGGACTGGGTGACAGGGAGCTGGGTGACAGGGACTGGGTGACAGGGAGCTGGGGGACAGAGAACTGGGTGACAGGGACTGGGTGACAGGGACTGGGTGACAGAGCTGGGTGACAGGGACTGGGTGACAGTGAGCTGGGTGACAGGGACTGGGTGACAGAGAGCTGGGTGACAGGGACTGGGTGACAGAGAGCTGGGTGACAGAGAGCTGGGTGACAGAGAGCTGGGTGACAGAGAGCTGGGTGACAGGGACTGGGTGACAGGGAGCTGGGGGACAGAGAGCTGGGTGACAGGGACTGGGTGACAGGGACTGGGTGACAGAGCTGGGTGACAGGGACTGGGTGACAGGGACTGGGTGACAGGGACTGGGTGACAGGGACTGGGTGACAGAGAGCTGGGTGACAGGGACTGGGTGACAGGGACTGGGTGACAGAGAGCTGGGTGACAGGGACTGGGTGACAGGGACTGGGTGACAGAGAGCTGGGTGACAGAGAGCTGGGTGACAGGGACTGGGTGACAGGGACTGGGTGACAGGGACTGGGTGACAGAGAGCTGGGTGGAGAGCGATTATACAGTCCAGATTACAATTTGCAGGGGCAGCAAAGGTGACAGAGAAAGGGGGTGCACCATGCAACCCCCCCCCCCCCTCTCTCTGTCACCTTTGCTGCCCCTGCAAATTGTAATCTGGACTGTATAATCGCTCTCACCATTGCATGGAATCCCCCCCCCCCCCTCTGCACCTACCTTTTCTGCCTTCTGCTCCAAGGGTGGCCGGCGCCGTACACTTCTTCTCCTCTGCGGCTCTGCCTTCACACGTGGAGACTGGAGAAACATAGTGGGCGGTGCTGGCGCCGCACGGGACGATGGGATGGTCGGTTCTCCTGCTCGGCTCCTCCCCTCCCTCAAACACATGATGGCTCGCAAACCAGTCCACACTTCACACAGCGGCGCGGGAAGGAAAGTGAAGCGGCGAGCATGGCGCCCGCAACTCGCCGGCGGCCGGCCCGCCGCTGATTTTTATTGACATAACGTGATGTCATAGACATCACACTGGAGTGAATGCAGCTAAACACAGGGCAGGCAGGCGTATAATTGTAAAGTGCGGCCGCGATGGCGGCCGCGGGCGGCCCACAGCTGAGCTGGTTTGACTGACAGCAGGCGGCCTACCGGGAATTTTCCCGGTATCCCGGTAGGCCAGTCCGGCCCTGCCCACAGATCACCTACCTTCTCCTCTCCCCCCCCCACACACAAAGATCGATTACCTCACACTAACTAAGATTACTTACCTCACACTAACACAGATCACCTACCCCCCACACACAGATCACCTGCCCCCCCCAAAACACAGATCACCTACCCCCCCACACACACACACAGATCAATTAACTCCTACCCCCCACACACATCACACAGCAGAATGGTAGAGTACATTTTGCATCATTTTAACTGGTTGCCGGTAGAGTTGGGTGAATGGTTCGGCCCGGGCATTGGCTTTTCGCCCGTTCAACGAACACCCAAATTATCAGGGCATTCGACCGTTTGTTCGGCCCTCCAAATGACCACAATGCACTTTTTCGCCGCACAGTGCATTGAATGCCCTGATCACTGTCAGAGCCATGATTGGTAAAAGTAATGATGACTCCATCCAATCATGGCTTATTGCTATTAGTCCGGCCCCACACTATGAAAATATTCTTCCCATGGCGGCCTTTTGTAGTGTGATTAGGGGCGTGGAGAGAGATGGACCAGGGCTCTGTTCAGTGCTACTAGACCAAGGGTGTCAAATTCAAATTCATCGCGTATGCTGCTGCTGGGAAGAAGCTGGATGCATTGCTTGAAAGCAGAAAGTACGGGTCTGGAGGAGGACCAGAGGAGGGCTGGAGCTCTACTGCAGCTGCAGGAGAGGTGCGAGGGCCACATGAAATGGCCTGGACGGTCGCATTTGGCTCGCGGGCCTTGTGTTTGACACCTGTATACTAGACGGTGTGCTATTCCGATTAGATTGTCAGTGTAGAATATCAGTTTAGTGTGAATCTAGGGATAGTTCCGTCGGTGGGCTTGTAGTGTGACCATTCATTTTTTTACTTTAGTTTCAATTTAAAGGGGGTTGTAAAGGTAAAAAAAAAAAAATCCCTAAATGGCTTCCTTTACCTTGGTGCAGTCCTCCTTCAGCTCAGCTCAGCTTCAATGCCTCCTAAGCTGCCAGAATCCACCTACACCTCCCGCCTCTCCTCTTGTGTGTTCTGTGGCATAGAAAGAATGGTAAATAAGGGGTACTACAATCACCACTGTCCAGTGGTATATAGGCAGGGATGGACTGGCTATTGGGACTACAGGGAGTTTCCCGGGGGGCTGATAGCTCAGTGGGCCGGCTTCAGTGACAGCGGACCACCGCCCCCTCTCCGCTCCTCTGTCTCTCCCTTCCCATAGCGCTCACCTCCTCTCCCTCCCGCAGCGCTCACCTGGGGGGAACAGGGAAGCAGGGGGAGGACAGAGGAGCATGGGGGACGACAGAGGAGCATGGGGGAGGGGACAGACAGCTGACTCAACAGCTATGGCCTGAGAGTTTCTCACTTCTGCCTAATCTTGTCCCATAAGGGGGGGGCACCGAACAGATTCTTATGCCGCGTACACACCATCGTTTTCTGCGATGGAAAAAAACGTCATTTTCAAAAACGTCAATTTAATTGACCGTGTGTGGGCAAAAACGTCGTTTTATGTCTTCTAAAAAACGACAGAAAAAAATTGAAGCATGCTTCAATTTTATGTGTCGTTTTTGGCCGACGTCGTTTTCTGTGTTCTAAACATTGACCGTGTGTACGTAAAAACGTCGATTTAAGCCCACGCATGCTCAGAAGCAAGTTAGGAGACGGCAGCGCTCATTCATGTAAAACGACTGTTCAGAATGGAATCAGCACATTCGTTAAGGTGTTTTTCAGCTTATAGACAAGAAAACGAAATTTAAAGCACAGTCACTGAAAATCACGAATCGTATCTCACCAAACTTTTACTAACACGCAGCAACACGATATCAGCAAAAGAGGCCGTCTTCCGCATGGAAACGACCCTTTATAGTGACGTCGTGCGTGATTGACGGAACTGCGCTGTGCTAGAGCGTTGTGAAAAAGCGATGGTGTGTATGCTACGTCGTTGTTCAAATTGAAGTTTGAAAAATGAATGACGTTTTTTTAAAGCACATAAAGCGTCGCATTTTTCCATCGCAGAAAACGATGGTGTGTACGCGGCATTAGTCCCAGGTGAAATAATGTCTAGCTTCCCCACTGGTACTGCCTATAAGAGTACCAATACCAGCCGTTCTACTCTAATAAAGTAGAATGGCTAGTGAAGGGGGAGAGGGGGCTTGGGTGGCCGGGGGGGGGGGGGGGGGTGGGAGTTGTCCTGCCGCCATGAGAGAGACCTGTTAAAGTGGGCCAGTCTGGATGAAGTCCAGGGCCGAATTGTTGTCCCAGTCCAGCCCTGTATATAGGGAACAACACTAGTCCCACTTTAAATAGCAAAAAAATGCTATTGTGCAAAAACAAGTCTTTTTATAAAAACAATGCTGTAACAGTTCTGTAAAAAAAAAGTGCATATGGGTGGTATCCAGTAATAGCACTGCTTATAAATCCATGCGTCTGAAAATGATTGACAGGTGTTGCAGATCATGCATTGGTGTTCTCATTCCAGTGACCCCCCTAGGTATTAAATGCTCACCTTGGAGTGTGTGACTTAGCAATTATGCTCAGGTGGCTTGTGAACCACCCCTGGGTTCTATAATGGTAACAGGATCCTGAGCTTCCCACGCAGTATCTCTGGAATAATGGGGAATAAAAAGCCTCGATAGTGTGATATCGCTTTAAACGTTTTAAACAAATAAGAACAACCCCCCAATGGGGTGCTCACATGTACCAGGTGCGTCGGTGCACCACTCTGTGTATGGCATTAAAAATATTACAGCGGCTCGACAGGCAGTCCGTTTACATCCGACCGCCCATAGAGGAGAACAGGCTGTGTCTGTGTCCACTCTGCATCAGTGTAGAGGACACGGACCAGGTCAAGAGGATCGCTGCTATTTTACTGCATGATTGTGGAGGGAAGGGAGAAAGAGAAGCAGACTTCTGGAGAAGATGAGCTCGACCAAGGAAAAAGGTGAAGTGACATGGAGAGGAGAACATGCTGAGGGTGGGAGCGAAGTGAATAATAGTTGCAGAATGGAGAGATGAGGAAAAATTTGAGTGACTGGAACTGCAGTGTTGGGGAATCGGCACATCGTGCATATGAGGGAGAATAACAGACTCTCCCGTCATGCAGGAGAAGTGGAAGAAGCTCCCTGTGCGTCCCTCACTCCCCCCTCACAGATTAAGAGTGCCCGGGGCAGGCTCTCCACCGAGTAACCATGCTGTTCTTCTTGCAGTCTTTGGGCCCCTCACACAGTGGCGGAATGCCTGGGCCCTGTCGCAAGTGCGACTGCTGCGACCCTGGTAGTTCCGGCACTGTCCCAAGCTTTGAAGAAATCACAGAGCACTGTTCAATCCGTCATCCGAAAATGGAAAGAGTATGGCACAACTGCAAACCTACCAAAACATGGCCATCCACCTAAACTGACAGGCCTGTCAAGGAGAACATTAATCAGAGAAGAAGCCAAGAGGCCCATGGAAACTGGAGGAGCTGCAGAGATCCACAGCTCAGCTCCGGTGGGAGAATCTGTCCACAGGACAACTATTAGTTGTGGACGCAACAAATCTGGTTCTTTATGGAAGAGTGGCAAGAAGAAAGCCATTGTTGAAAGAAACCCATAAGAAGTCCCGTTTGCAGTTTGCGAGAAGTCATGTGGGGGACACAGCAAACATGTGGAAGAAGGTGCTCTGGTCAGGTGAGACCAAAATTGAACTTTTTTGCCTAAAAACAAAACGCTATGTGTGACGGAAAACTTAACACTGCACATCACCCTGAACATACCTTCCGCACAGTGAAACATGGTGGTGGCAGCATCATGTGGTGGGGATGCTTTTTTTTCAGCAGGGACAGGGAAGCTGGTCAGAGTTGATGGGAAGATGGATGGAGCCAAATACAGGACAATCATTTTACATTTTTGGTTGTAACATGACAAAATGTGGAAAATTTCAAGGGGTGTGAATACTTTTTCAAGGCATTGTACACTGCATAACATCATATTGTCCATTACACCAACCAATTGGGCATTTTGTATTGTTATTTTGTGCAAATGTGTTTGACCGCTGTACAGCTATCGCGTGACATAAAAATATGCAGTGCCCATCATTTTATTCTTTAGGGCTTCTGCTTTAAAAGAACCTATACATGTTTGGGGGTTCTAAGGCGTAATATCTAAAGATGTTTTTTTTTTTTACATGTAGGAGATAAATGTCAGAATTGGTCTGGACTGGAAATGGTTAGAGAGGATCCTCTTGGTAGGACCTGTATCATACCCGCCAACCCCTTTGCCGTGCACTCTAAACCAGAATGGTATTAATATCATTCATGCTGCATTTAACGTTTATCCACACCGTTTATTGCTAATTTTCTAACTCGCATATTGATTTATTTTTTGCAATCTTTTACTTATATATTGATTAGTGGTTCCAAATTAATAATATCTACTGCAGTAGGGAACAGACACAAAAGATACACTCGGCATCTTTCCAAATAACTGTTCTGCTTTATTATGACGTAATTGAAGGTTTTTATACACATGATTACGTAGGTATCACATTAATATTACAATTGTACGTTTATAGGCAGACTAATTCTAATCGGGACTCGAAAGAATGCATTATGTAATGAAAACATTATTAGTGTCGTGTGCACAGTGAGGGCAGTGTGCAATATATACAAAATAGAATACAGTTATATACAGAACTTTCAAATTTCCGTAACGCAAATCAAGGCTACATAAGAGAAGAGGTTTTGTCATTGAAAATAAAGCTTTGTTCGTGAAAAAAAAAAATGCTTCTAACTTTTTTTTTTTTTTTTTTTTTTTTAACTGGCTCCTAGATATAGTTTTTACCCATATCAATTGATTAAAAGCATTTACTACTAAATGTGTCCATCTGTTTTCTGGTAATAACACATCGCCAGGTTAAAGGTATTCACACTTGTGTCCTTATATGTAGGGTTGTCCCGATACCGATACCAGTATCTGTATCGGGACCGATACCGAGTATTTGCGGGAGTACTTGTACTCCCGCAAATGCCCCCGATGCCTCACCCGATACTCGCCCCCGCCGCCTCCGCCTCCTCCGCATACCGCAACAACGCCGCCGCTGCCTGGTTAAACAGCGTGCGGGGAATATCACAGCTTTCATTTGAATAGCTGTAGTGTTTCCCGCCGCACCGCGTATAGACACTCCACCTTGCTCGGGATTGGACGGATCTGTCCAATCGCGAGCAAGGGGGGAGTGTCTATACGTGGCGCAGCGGGGAACACTACAGCTATTCAAATGAAAGCTGTGATGGTCCCCGCACGCTGATTAACCATGCGGCGGCGGCATCTAGGTATGGGGGGACATGGCTGCATATGTGGGGGGACATGGCTGCATATGTGGGGGGACATGGCTTCATATGTGGGGGGGACATGGCTGCATTTGGGGACACATTTAAAAAAAGTATCGGTATTCGGTATCGGCGAGTACTTGAAAAAAAGTATCGGTACTTGTACTCGGTCCTAAAAAAGTGGTATCGGGACAACCCTACTTATATGTGCTTGCGACCCTTGAGCCAACCAAGTATGCCAGAGGGGCTTGTGTGGTTCTTGGGATCAAGGAGCAGAACAGAGAACCCAAAATTACCAAGCGACTGCTTGGGGGTAGTGCTACATAATGATCTTTATAAAGAATAAAAGTTCTACAAGCTAGGACTTTACCCTCGGATGGTTCAGTGGATATGCAGTTGGCTAAAGGATAGATACCAGAGTGTGGTTGTAAATGGGTTCACTCAGAACAAAGAGGAGTCACTGGCGGTGGTCTACCACAAGGCTCTGCACTGGGTCCTCTTTCATTTAATATATATAATTGTAAGTGATATATCTAAAAGGGGTTGTAAAGGTTCATGTTTTTTCACCTTAATGCATTCTATGTTTCATTTTTTATGCTATCAACAAAAAATGACAGACAATTTTGGAAAAAAACGACAAAACAATTTATCCTCCTCCACTGGAAAAGCACATCACCTCCATCCCTCAAGGAATGGCTAGGCCTCATGAACACTACTTTAAGATCATGAACAGGTTATTTACCTGCACCGTGGATGCCCTGCTAAATTTGAGATGGTTTGGGGAGGGGGTTACTACTATGTGACTCTGGAATGTGCCATAGTGGTGCTCTATTGGTACTGTCATTTTTTTTTTTTTTTCAGCCACTAGGTGGAGCTGTATGCTCTCTTCAGTGAGCTGACATCTGTACGTAGTTCTATGATGTTGGAACCTGTAATTTATTATTTTTGTACATTACAACTTTAGATTATTTTGTAAGTGTTTATGAAACATGTATTCTTGAATGTGATCCAATAAAACTTTGTTCTGATTAAGAAAAAAAACATTAAAACCATTTTAGAGAAAAAAAAGTTGCAGTAACAAATGCTCACAAAGCTTAAAGCGGGGGTTCACCCCTAAAGAAAATTCTAACATTACATTGAGCTCACTACCGACATTGACAGTATGCAGATCTTTTTTTTTTTTGCCGTACATACTGGCCCAGATTCAGGTAGAATTTGCCCCTTTTTTACAGAGGCACAGGGCAGCGTTTTTGCCCTGCGCCCCCGCAAATTTACTGCGCTGCGCGCGATTCACGGAGCAGGAGCTCCGTAAATTGCGTGTGCGCTCTTTAAAATTGTAAATGATCCCGTAGGGGGCGGGAATCATTTAAATTAGGCTCGCTCCCGCGCCGAGCGCATGCTCCGTCGGGAAACTTTCCCGACGTGCATTGCGGCAAATGATGTCGCAAGGCCGTCATTTGCTTCCAAGTGAACGTGAATGGCGTCCAGCGGCATTCACGAATCACTTACGCAAACGACGTGAAATTCAAATTTCACGACGCGGGAACGGCGGGTATACTTTAGCATTGGCTGCCCCTACTATTAGAAGGGGCAGCCTGACGCTAAAGACGCCGTACGGAAACTCTGTAACTTGCGTACGCAGGGCCCGCGCAACATTGTGAATCGGTGTTAGTATGCAATTTGCATACTATACACTGAGCACAATGGGAGCGCCCCTAGCGGTCATCGCAAGAATGCAGCCTAAAATCAGCCTTATGCCACGCAGATTTTAGGCTGCAGTCGGCGTTACGATGTTCCTGAATCAGGAGCATTCGTAACGCCGGAGCAAGTCAGCAATTGCGCTGCGTAACTATGGTTACGCAGGCGCAATTGCTCTCTGAATCTGGGCCACTGTTTTTACGTTATTTTCCCCCCGGCTTCCGGGTAGTGAATCCCGCGGGAGTGGGCGTTCCTATGCACAGGCTAAGTGATTGACGTATGACAAAAGCTTCCCCTCGGCGCATATGGCCGCGTCACGAGTTGCCGAAAGAAGCCGGACTGCGAGTCGGCTCTATACGGCGCCTGCGCACCGATGTTCGGCTTCTTTCTGCTTTATTGTACTTCTGCTTTATTGTACAGTTTCCCTGTACTAAAAATGCTCCGAATGGGTCCAAAGAATGAATGAAATTATACCACCCAAAGGCAATAATGGGAATAATAGTGTTCCCTGTAAATTAAATACGAAAATGTAAACATGTGTTATCACACACTATTTTAAAATGTAATAATGAAGGTTAAATGAAAGAGAAAGCAACTTTACTGCAGCCAAATTTACAGAATTTCTATATTTGTTTTTTTTTTATCTCCTTACAGGTGGATTGATGAACCAAATTTCTGTGCAGGTTGGTGAGGCACCCCAGTGCCAAGTCCATATGAGTGTACTGGAGGACACAAGCCACACAGGACACAAGCCATATCAATTTCCAAAATTTGATGATTGTTTTGGATATTCTTTCGGCATTGATCCAGCCTCAGAAGTTTTGGGGGGGGTTCTGGAGGTGACAACGGAATTAAGTCAAATTCAAGAGAGAAGCAATACCTTCTCTGGATTGTGACAAAGGCTTTACTGCAAAATCAGACCTAACTAAATACCAGATGGAACACATAGAAGGGATGCCGTATCTTGGTTCGCAATGCGTCATAGCTATTACAATGCAACCCACCCTTGGACATGAGATTGTTCACAGTAAAGTGAAGAGGTATTTTTGTACTAAATGTGGCAAAGCATTTACAGCAATGTCAAAACTTCTCGCACATGATAGGGTTCATACAGGAGAGAAGCCATTTCAGTGTTCCAAATGTGACAAAGCTTTCACAACAAAGGGAAATCTTATTGCACATGAGAGGGTTCATACAGGAGAGAAGCCATTTCAATGTTCCAAATGTGACAAAGCTTTCACAACAAAGGGAAATCTTATTGCACATGAGAGAGTTCATACAGAAGAGCCACCGTTTCAATGTTCCAAATGTGGCAAAGCTTTCACAACAAAGGGAAATCTTATCACACACGAGAGGGTTCATACAGGAGAGAAGCCATTTCAGTGTTCTGAATGTGGCAAAGCTTTTGCTAAAAAGACAAACCTTATTACACACCAGAGGGTTCATACAGGAGAGAAGCCATTTCCGTGTTCCGAATGTGGAAAAGCTTTCGCAACAAAGAAAAAAATTATCAAACACCAGATGGTTCATGCAGGGGAGAGGCCATTTCAGTGTCCTGAATGTGGCAAAGCTTTTACACAAAAGTCAATTCTTACCAGTCATATGATGATTCACACTGGAGCAAAACAATTTCAGTGTTCAGAATGTGACAAAGCTTTTTTAAGGAAGCCAGATCTTCGCAAACATCAGATGGTTCACACAAAACCATTTCAGTGTTTTGAATGTGATACGGCTTTTGCAACACATTCACAGCTTGTCAGACACCGAAGAGCTCCCACTGGAGAGAAGCCATATCCATGCTTAAAATGTGATAAATCTTTTACACAAAAGCCATGTCTTATTACACACCAAATGGTTCACACCGGAGGGAACCTGCATCAGTGTTCTGACTGTGGAAAAGCTTTTGCAGGGAAGTTGGCTTTTATCGTGCACCAAAAGGCTCACCATCGAAAAAAGCCTTATTATTGTTCAGAATGTGACAAAGCTTTTACAGCAAAGTCATCATTTATCCTACACCGGAGGGCTCATTCTAGAGAGAAGCCGTATCAGTGTACTGAATGTAAAAAAGCTTTTCCATGGAAATCACACCTTATCACACACCAAAGAGTTCACACTGGAGAGAAGCCCTATCAATGTTCAGAATGTAATAAAGCTTTTAAAAGGAAGTCAGAGCTCATCATGCACCAGAGGGTCCACACCGGAGAGAAGCCATATCAATGTACTGAATGTAACAAAGCTTTTAGGGTGAAATCTTTACTTCTCAGACACGTGAGGGTCCACACTGGGGTGAAGCCATTTCGTTGTTTGAAATGTGACAAAGCTTTTTCATTGAAGGGAAACCTTATCATGCATGAGAGGATTCACACTGGAGAGAAGCCGTACAAGTGTTCTGAATGTGACAGAGCTTTTGTGCAGAAGGCAGAGCTTATCGTACATGAGAGGGACCACACTGGAGAGAAGCCGTATCAGTGTTCTGAATGTGACAAAACTTTTAAAATGAAGTCCAGCCTTGTGAATCACAAGAAGGTGCACACTGGAGGAAAGCCATATCAGTGTCCTGAATGTGGCAAAGCATTTTTAATGAGGTCATACCTTGCCAAACACCGGATGATTCACAAGAGAGCTAAACCATTTCAGTGTTCTGAATGTAACAAAGCATTTTCAATGAGGTCATACCTTGTCAAACACCGTATGGTTCACACAGGAGATAAACCATTTCAGTGTTCTGAATGTGGTAAAGGTTTTATAAAGATGTCAGATCTTATCAGACATAAGGAAGTTCACACTAGAGAAACATTATACATAGAGAAGACTTTTCACTGTTCTGAATGTAACAAAGCTTTTACACAGAAGACAAATCTTATCAGACATGAGAGGATTCACACTGGAGAGAAGCCTTATCAATGTTCTGAATGTGATAAAGCTTTTATACAAAAGTCACATCTTATCAGACACCTGAAGGTTCACACTGGAAACAAATCATGTTCTGAATTGGACACAGCTTATCTGGCACCAGAGGGTTCATTCTCTTCATCCTCCACTGTAGAGCAGAAATTCTGAGAGAAGGAGGGATATTAAAGGGGTAAAAGCTACAAAGATTTTGGGGTGTCCCAGCAGTTTCACACCCCATGTCATCCAACAATCTAGTGCAGGGGTGGGCAATTATTTTTTCGATGGGGCCACATGAGAAACTAAAAATATTTTGGAGGGCCGGGCCAAAAGGCTAAACTCAATACTGCATAAAATCATTTTTATTTCTTTATAAAAAGCAGTAAATATCATTGTTGGAAAACTCGTACGAGTACGTGTTATAGACATGGCACAGGAGTGGGACAGAGGCTGGGGACATGGCACAGGAGTGGGACAGAGGCTGGGGACATGGCACAGGAGTGGGACAGAGGCTGGGGACATGGCACAGGAGGGGGACAGAGGCTGGGGACATGGCACAGGAGGGGGACAGAGGCTGGGGACATGGCACAGGAGGGGGACAGAGGCTGGGGACATGACACAGGAGGGGGACAGAGGCTGGGGACATGACACAGGAGGGGGACAGAGGCTGGGGACATGGCACAGGAGGGGGACAGAGGCTGGGGACATGGCACAGGAGGGGGACAGAGGCTGGGGACATGACACAGGAGGGGGACAGAGGCTGGGGACATGACACAGGAGGGGGACAGAGGCTGGGGACATGGCACAGGAGGGGGACAGAGGCTGGGGACATGACACAGGAGGGGGACAGAGGCTGGGGACATGACACAGGAGGGGGACAGAGGCTGGGGACATGACACAGGAGGGGGACAGAGGCTGGGGACATGACACAGGAGGGGGACAGAGGCTGGGGACATGACACAGGAGGGGGACAGAGGCTGGGGACATGACACAGGAGGGGGACGGAGGCTGGGGACATGACACAGGAGGGGGACAGAGGCTGGGGACATGGCACAGGAGGGGGACAGAGGCTGGGGACATGGCACAGGAGGGGGACAGAGGCTGGGGACATGGCACAGGAGGGGGACAGAGGCTGGGGACATGACACAGGAGGGGGACAGAGGCTGGGGACATGACACAGGAGGGGAACAGAGGCTGGGGACATGACACAGGAGGGGGACAGAGGCTGGGGACATGGCACAGGAGGGGGACAGAGGCTGGGGACATGACACAGGAGGGGGACAGAGGCTGGGGACATGACACAGGAGGGGGACAGAGGCTGGGGACATGACACAGGAGGGGGACAGAGGCTGGGGACATGACACAGGAGGGGGACAGAGGCTGGGGACATGACACAGGAGGGGGACAGAGGCTGGGGACATGACACAAGAGGGGGACAGAGGCTGGGGACATGACACAGGAGGGGGACAGAGGCTGGGGACATGACACAGGAGGGGGGCAGAGGCTGGGGACATGACACAGGAGGGGGACAGAGGCTGGGGACATGACACAGGAGGGGGACAGACGCTGGGGACATGACACAGGAGGGGGACAGATGCTGGGGACATGACACAGGAGGGGGACAGAGGCTGGGGACAGGCAGCCACTGTTTAATCAATAACAATTGATTAAACAGTGGCTGCATGTGATGGCGCAGTGGTTGCGTTTGATGGGCACAGTGGCGACAATTGATGGCACAGTGGCTGCGTGTGATGGGCACAGTGGCAACAATTGATGGCACAGTGACTGCGTGTGTTGGCACAGTGGCTGCGTGTGTTGGCACAGTGGCTGCATGTGATGGCACAGTGGCTGCATGTGATGGCACAGTGGCTGCATGTGATGGCACAGTGGCTGCGTTTGATGGGCACAGTGGCTGCGTGTGATTGGCACAGTGGCTGCGTTTGATGGGCAGAGTGGATGCGTGTTATTGGCACAGTGGCTGCGTGTGATAGGCACAGTGGCTGCATGTGATGGGCACAGTGGCTGCATGTGATTGGCACAGTGGCTGCGTGTGATTGGCACAGTGGCTGCGTGTGATTGGCACAGTGGCTGTGTTTGATGGGAACAGTGGCTGTGTTTGATGGGAACAGTGGCTGCGTGTGATTGGCACAGTGGCTGCGTGTGATTGGCACAGTGGCTGCGTGTGATTGGCACAGTGGCTGCGTTTGATGGGAACAGTGGCTGCGTGTGATTGGCACAGTGGCTGCGTGTGATTGGCACAGTGGCTGCGTTTGGGCACAGTGGCTGCGTGTGATTGGCACAGTGGCTGCGTGTGATGGGCAGAGTGGCTGCGTTTGATTGGCACAGTGGCTGCGTGTGATTGGCACAGTGGCTGCGTGTGATTGGCACAGTGGCTGCGTGTGATTGGCACAGTGGCTGTGTTTGGGAACAGTGGCTGCGTGTGATTGGCACAGTGGCTGCGTGTGATTGGCACAGTGGCTGTGTTTGGGAACAGTGGCTGCGTGTGATTGGCACAGTGGCGACAATTTATGGTGGCACAGTGGCTGCGTGTGTTGGCACAAGTGGCTGCGTGTGTTGGCACAAGTGGCTGCGTGTGTTGGCACAAGTGGCTGCGTGTGTTGGCACAAGTGGCTGCGTGTGACCCCTCCCGGCCCTGCCTACTGTTATCACCGCGGCGGGGAACATTAGACAGCGTTCGTTTGAACAGCTGTTTTCCCCGCTGCGCATAGACACTCCCCCTTGGACGGATCTGTCCAATCGCGAGCAAGGGGGGAGTGTCCATGTGACTCCCCCTTGCTCGCGATTGGACAGATCCGTCCAAGGGGGAGTGTCTATGCTATAGACACTCCCCCTTGGACGGATCTGTCCAATCGCGAGCAAGGGGGAGTGTCTATCTGACTCCCCCTTGCTCGTGATTGGACAGATCCGTCCAAGGGGGAGTGTCTATGCGCGGCGGGGAAAACAGCTGTTTAAACGAACGCTGTCTAATGTTCCCCGCCGCGGTGATTAACGTGGCAGCGGCGGCGATTTCGGCGGCGGGGGTGGGCCGGATTAAAAGGTCCGCCGGGCCGTATACGGCCCGCGGGCCATAGTTTGCCCAGGTCTGATCTAGTGGAAGGTACAATGATACTTTGAAAAACAAACTTCTTGATCAAACAGGAATGTATTGGATGGATGGATTGAGTTTAGCGCTTGTCCATCAGGCACACACCTAGAGAGTCATGGAATACTTTGCCTTTCGAGATACTTTTTGGACAAGCGCCAATGATTGAACTGCATTTTCGTTAATGATTCTCATACTTTTTTTTTTGCTTCTGAAGCTTTGATTGAACATATAGGGGCAGATCCACAAAAGAATTACGCCGGCGTACCTATTGATACGCTGGCGTAATTTTAAATTTCCCGCGTCGTATCTTTGTTTTGTATCTACAAAAGAAGATACGACGGCATCTCGGATCAACCTGACAGGCGTATGTCTTAGTACGTCGTCGGATCTAAGGCCGTGTACAGACGAGCAAACATGTACGATGAAACCGGTCCGCTGGACCGTTTTCACCGTACATGTCTGCCTGGGGATTTCTGTATGGTGGCTGCACTCACCATCATACAGAAATCCGCGCGTAAACAATACGCGGAGCGTGGCCGCGCCGTCGCCGTGACGATGACGCGGCGACGTGGGCAGCCCTGCCAGTTCAATGCTTCCACGCATGCGTCAAAGTCATTCGACGCATGCGAGGGATGGCGGGCGCTCGGACATGTACGGTAGGTCTGTACAAACGACCGAACATGTCCGAGGGGACAGGATTCCAGCGGGCTGTTTTAAAACAAGTTCAGAAATATTTGCCCGCTGGAAAAAGGCCCGGCGGGCAAATGTACGCTGGAATCCTGTCCGCTCGGGCCTACACACGACCGAACATGTCTGCTGAAATTGGTCCGCGGACCAGTTTCAGCAGACATGTTCGGTCGTGTGTACGGGGCCTTAGATGCAATTTTTCGGCAGGCTGCTAGGTGGCGTTTCCATCGAATTCCGCGTTGAGTATGCAAATTAGCTAGTTACGGCAATCCACGAACGTACGTCCGGCCGGCGCATTTATTTACGTCGTTTGCGTTCGACTTTTTCCGGCGTATAGTTAAAGCTACTATATGGTGACGTACTCAATGTTAAGTATGGCCGTCGTTCCCGCCTCGCATTTTGAATTTATTACGTAATTTGCGTAAGTAGTTCGCAAATAGGGATTTGCGTAGAATGACGTCACCGTCGTGAGCATTGGCTTGTTCTGGGTTAATTTTGAGCATGCGCACTGGGATACCCCCACGGACGGCGCATGTGCAGTAAAAAAAAATGTAGTTTACGTCGGGTCACAGCGTATTTACAGAAAACACGCCCCCATCACAGAGATTTGAATGCCGCGCCATTACGCCGCCAAAGATACACTACGCCGCCGTAACTTACAGCGCGGATTCTTTGTGGATTTGAAAAAAAAAAGTAAGTTACGGCTGCGTAGTGTATCTTAGATACGCTACGCCCGGCGGATAAATGCACCGCTGTACGTGGATCTGCCCCATAATGTGTTTGCATAATAAAATACATGATTTGAATTCCCAAGTGTTTTCTTTATTTTTAGATCCCCAGCTAATACATTAAGAATTCTTCCTCTCTGAGTAGTGGTCGAGTTCCATTTTTCCAAGCCTCTGCAGTTAAACTTGAGGGGTCCAAATAGAGCTGGTCATACACTGATTGAAATTTGGTGGCTTTAACAGGGAATGGATGAATTTTCAATTAGTGTGTGGTCATCCCTGCTTGAGAGAAGTTGATCTTTGACTTCTGTCAGGGGGACATGTTGGAAAACCTTTTTTCGATTGGCAGTTGCAGCCACTGATCAGTTTATTCTGACAGCAGTGAGTGTCTGAAAAATCCTAGCATGGGGGATTCCTTCACCCCCCCCCCCCTTATTGGTGTAGATGGAGGAAATGGCCATAAAAAATCTAACCAGGTATGGTAAGCTAAAGACCATGCCTCCCATTGCAGAAAGGTTCCCTTCTCCTCTGTGACCACAGCACTCCAGGCAGGTCTATACCTGGGACACCAGCTGAGGAGGAGTCACAGTTCAGTCAAAAAGCTGCTTCCTTAGCTTACTTATACCTACCACTTAAGGACCGCAGCGTGCTCCCGCGACCTGGTCCAAAGCTCCGGGACCGCGGGTCCCGCGGACCCGATCACCGCTGGAGTGCGGCGATCGGTCCCTGGAGCTGAAGAACGGGGAGAGCCGTATGTAAACACGGCTTCCCCGTTCTTCACTGTGGCGGCTGCATCGATCGTGTGATCCCTTTTATAGGGAGACACGATCGATGACGTCACACCTACAGCCACACCCCCCCCTACAGTTGTAAACACACACTAGGTGAAACTAAACTCCTACAGCGCCCCCTGTGGTTAACTCCCAAACTGTCATTTTTACAATAAACAATGCAATTTAAATGCATTTTTTGCTGTGAAAAAGACAATGGTCCCAAAAATGTGTCAAAATTGTCCAAAGTGTCCGCCATAATGTCGCATTTACGGGAAAAAAATCGCTGGTCGCCGCCATAAGTAGTAAAAAAAATAAAAAATTATAAAAATGCAATAAAACTATCCCCTATTTTGTAAACGTTATTAATTTTGCGCAAACCAACCGATAAACGCTTATTGCGATTTTTTTTTTACCAAAAATAGGTAGAAGAATACGGTCGGCCTAAACTGAGGAAAAAAATGTTTTTTTATATATTTTTGGGGGATATTTATTATAGAAAAAAGTAAAAAATATTGCATTTTTTTCAAAATTGTCGCTCTATTTTTGTTTATAGCGCAAAAAAATAAAAACCGCAGAGGTGATCAAATACCACCAAAAGAAAGCTCTATTTGTGGAAAAAAAAAACGCCAATTTTGTTTGGGAGCCACGTCGCACGACCACGCAATTGTCTGTTAAAGCGACACAGTTCCGAATCGCAAAAAGGGGCAAGGTCCTTTAGCAGCGTTTTTGGTCCAGGTCTTAAGTGGTTAAGCAAAGTTGGCTGATTACATTTCATTTGGTGTTAGGAAGGAACATACCTATAAGGAGTGGAATCCAGTGGCCAGAAACTCCAGGATAGGCATGGTTCTTAATGAAAGCAGAATCAAGTAGTCCAGATCACAAGGCACAGAGGCAGAATTGGGGTCACAAGCCAGGGTTGGTGCATGCAGCAGAGAATCATCATTGGGCTCACAAGCCAAAGTCGGTAACAAGTAGAACAAAAGGGATCAGAGAACAGCAGGATAATGTGTGGAGCACAATATTCTCTTAAGGTACCAAGAAGGGATTAACCACTTAAGTCCCGGACCATTTCGCTGGCCAAAGACCAGAGCACTTTTTGCGATTCGGCACTGCGTCGCTTTAACTGACAATTGCGCAGTCATGCGACGTGGCTCCCAAACAAAATTTACATCCTTTTTTTCCCCACATATAGAGCTTTCTTTTGGTGGTATTTGATCACCTCTTTGGTTTTTATTTTTTGCGCTATAAACAAAAATATATTAGTGAAAAAAAATCTATATTTTTACTTTTTGCTATAATAAATATTCCCAACAAATATATAATTTTTTTCCCCTCAGTTTAGGCCGATACGTATTCTTCTACATTTTTTTTTGGTTAAAAAAAAAACGCAAAAAGCGTATATTGATTGGTTTGCGTAAAAAAGTTATAGCATCTACAAAATAGGGGATATTTTTATGGCATTTTTATTAATAATTTATTTTTTACTAGTAACATTGGTGATCTGTGATTTTTATTGTGACTGACATTATGGAGGACACATTTTTTTTTTTTTTTTTTTTTTTTTTAAGTTGTTTTTTCTTTCGCCCCCCCCCCCTTTTTTTTTTTAGGGGGTGAAGAGATAAGGGCAAAGGTCCCTAGCACCAAGTCACAGGCAGGAATGTGATTAATATCACGGAATAGTGATGTAGTTTGGGTATTGTTTTGGGGAGGGGGGGGGGGAATAGGGTACAGGGTACATTCTAGATGTGGAGATTTTTTTACTGTTTTTTTTTTTTTTTTTTTCTCTTTCTCCCAAAGCACGCCAAGGGGGGCACAATTATGGGTATAGGAGGTGGGGTGTAAGGGGGGGGGGGATGGGGTAGGGTAAAGGGGGGGCATTCCGAACTTGTACCTCAGCCGATAGTAGGGGAGGAAGGGAGGAAAGAGGGAGGGGTGGGTGGTTTGAGGGGGGAGAGATAGGGAACACTTTCAATGACTCAATCAATGAGTGGAAGATTCATATAAGGTTGAAGGGTGGACATGGGAGAAGTGTAATTGACGAGGAACACGAGGGGGGTATTATAACTATAATTATAAAATATAAATAATATAAATAATAAGCCAGACAAGAAAGAGGATAGGGACGGACTGTGGTGAGGGCAGTGAGGGGGCACAAGATATCCGTAGTATAGAGTAAGGTAACTTCGAATTCATAATACATAATATATAATACATGCGTTTACTATAGTGCCTGTCGTCCTTTTTTTATTTTTTTTTTATTTTTAGGAAGTAGGTGTCCTGTGTATAATAGCTGTATAACATATTGCATTCCTTAAGTGGCAGGCAGAGAACAAATACTAGTTGACAGTATTGATGCGACCTACTATGGTCTTAGCTACAGGGTTAAAGCGACGAAATAGAAGGGGGGGGATGGGGGGTGGCTGTATAGAATAAAGAGGTAGAGTGCCGGACCGGGGACTGGGTGAGACTTTCCGCGGTGCTTTCACACTTTCCCCAATAAGCGTCTCTCCTCCATTTGGAGGGAAGTCGGAGACGCTGGGAGATTTATTTATTTTTTGTTTGTGGTTTTTTTTTTTTTTTGTTGCCCCTCGGATATCTGGACGGAGGACTTGGATCCGAGTTATAGTGGGGGGGGGAGGGGTTTTTTTTTTTTTCTCACTCTCCAGCTTGTTGTCGCCCCCGTGTCTCTCATTCCGCCTCCCTTTGAAATAGAGCTCCGAGGCCCTGGGAGAAAGGGATAGAGGCCGGGAAGTCGGGTATTTAATGTTACTAAATAAAGCGCTTTGAAATGAATAGAATAAATATAACATCGTATAATGTGAAAGGGCTAAATATCCCAGAAAAAAGAACGAAATTACTGCTGGAACTAGGGAGATCAAAATCACAAATCGTGTTTATACAGGAGACACACTTTAGAAGAGACAAGATCCCAAAATGGAAGAACCAGAGATTCCCAGTGGTTTATATGGGGGCGTCCCAATCGTCGAAAGCAAACGGGGTAGCAATTTTATTAGCCAAAAATATAAAATGGAAAGAATCTAAGGTGGTGACAGATGAAGAAGGAAGGTTCCTGCTGATAAAGGGGACAATAAATGATCAACAGGTCACGTTGGTAAATATCTACCTTCCTAATACTGACCCAGTAGCTACTTTGAGTAAATTTGCAGAATTGATAAAAGAAAACAAAGAAGGAGCTCTGATACTAGGAGGAGATATGAATATGCTATTGGACCCTACTCTGGATTCTTCCAGGGGATCCTATGGCATATCCAACTCCAAACTGAGGCAAGCAAGAAATACGCTGTATGACCTACAGCTAGTAGATAGCTGGAGGTCTCAACATGCCCATGAAAGGGATTACAGTTTTTTCTCCCATAAACACAAAACCTATACACGAATTGATTATATTTTTTTAGATCGAGCAGTTTTGATGAATTTAAGGGAATCCTCAATTGGTTCAATCACAATCTCAGACCATGCCCCAGTCAGCTGTAGCGTTGACTGGGGAGTTCTAGGACCTAGGATCTGGAACTGGAGGATCAATGAATCTTTAATTAAAGACCCACACTATGAGGAGAGGATAAGCCAGGAAATAGCTTCATTTTTTGAAAGGAACAATGATGACGAAACATCCCCACTTTGTAAGTGGGAAGCACATAAATGTTATTTGAGGGGTATACTTATCTCAATGGGAGCCCATAGGAAGAGAAAATTAGGAGTAAAATTGGATACCTTGTTGGGGGAAATTAAGATAGCGGAAAATGAACATAAGAAAGAGCAAAAAATAACAAACGAGGATAGACTGATGTCCCTGAGAGAGAAGCTTAATCTATTACTGATGGACAAGGCGAAAGCCAAGTTGAATAGATGCAGAAGGGCGTACTATGAGTTCGGCAACAAACCCACTAAGATGCTAGCAAATGCTTTAAGAGAGTCAAGAGCCAGGAAACACATAGAGAAAATAAAAACACAGGGAGATAATTTAGTGAGTTCCTCACAATTAATAGCGAAAGCATTTAGAGATTATTACAAAGGCTTGTACCAACTAAATAACCAACCATCCGCAGAGGAAAGACAGAAGAGAGAAGAGAAAATAAAAGAATACCTAGAGAAATCAGGGATGCCCAGAATCCCAAGGGAAAGCATAGGGAGTATGGAGATCCCGATTACATTAGAAGAATGCCAAGAGGCATTAAAGGAAATGAAACCAGGTAAATCACCAGGGCCAGATGGATACACGCTTTTATATTACAAAACATTTCAGGACAAATTAATACCGAAATTCCTAGATGCCTTTAACTCACTGAAAGAAGGAGGCACGATGAGACGAGAAACAATAGGGGCCCATATAGCGGTCATTCCCAAAGAAGGAAAGGACCCGTCAGCATGTGCGAGTTATCGACCGATATCTTTGCTGAATATAGATCTAAAAATATTTTCAAAGATAATTGCTAACAGATTAGTACGATACATCCCTCCTCTCATACATCCGGACCAGGTAGGGTTTGTTCCTGGAAGGGAAGGGAGAGAGAACACGCAAAGAGTGCTAAGTACCATTTACTTGGCCCAATTTTATCATATGCCAGTAGCACTCATTTCAACAGACGCGGAGAAAGCCTTTGACAGGGTGGATTGGATATTCTTGAACGCAACTTTGAAATTCATAGGGCTTGGGGTGGGCATGCAGAATTGGATTTCCAGCCTTTACTCTTACCCTTCTGCGAGAGTGAAGGTAAATGAGGCTCTTTCGGACTCATTCTCAATCTGGAACGGGACTAGACAAGGCTGCCCGCTCTCTCCGATCATTTTTATTTTAACACTGGAGCCACTGCTGAGGACAATTCGATCAAATCCAGATATAAGAGGTTTTCGGATCAAAGGAACTGAGTATAAAGTAGCGGCTTTCGCAGATGATCTTTTGTTCTCAGTGGTGGCTCCAGAATTATCACTGCCCCCCTTGATGAAGGAAATAGGGGAATTTGGAGACCTTTCTAATTTCAAGGTAAACTACGGCAAATCTGAGGCGATGGGGATAGAAGTTAACAAAAAAATAAAAGATCAACTAATAGTGAATTTCCCCTTCAAGTGGTCGGATTCCCACATACTGTATTTAGGGACAAAAATATAAAAAAACTTAAATAGAATTTTTGAGTTAAATTTCGCTCCGATAGCAAGGCAAATTAAATCTGACTTTATAAGATGGAAAAAGAGACCTACTCTTGGTTTGGGAGGATTAGCATCCTAAAAATTAACGTGTTACCAAGACTACTTTACCTATTTCAAACCCTACCGGTAAAGATCCCTTCGAGCTTTCTTAGAGACTTAAGAGCTAGGTTCGCGAAGTTTATATGGGCAGGAAAAACGGCAAGATTACGCAGGGAAATTTTAACGTTACCCAAGGAGAGGGGAGGAGTGGGCTTTCCAGACCCAGTGGGATACTACGAAGCAACACATATGTCTAGGGTGGTAGAATGGTGTAATCGGGAGAATCATAGACCATTCTTAGGTTTAGAGCAAAAAATCACAATTATTCCGCTTGAAGGCATGATCTAGATACAAGAAGCAGAAATCCCAGGGGAGGTTAAGAAACATCCCACATTAGGCGCAACTTTACGTGTCATGAAAAACTTATTTAGGAGAACTAAGCTTGCGATAAACCAAAGCCCACTGACCCCGGTACTGGGAAATCCTAAATTTCAGCCAGGGTTGCTAGATCCACATTTTAAGACATTAAAAAGATTAGGCTGGAGTAGAGTAATACACTTTGAGGGTGATATTTCAAGGGCAAGAAGAGAGGAAAGGGATGAGGCAATAAGAAAAGAGTTAGACGTAATGAGACAAAATCAACTAAAGACGGCCATTAAAGCATTAAAAATAGGACCGCTCAGGGACCTTACAGGATTTGAGGAAATATGTCTGAAGGGTGGGGAGTTGAGACATGGCCTTTCAGTGATGTATAGCATTTGGGTGGAGACAGAAGCACCAAGGGATTTGCCGTTTATACGTACCTGGGAAAGAGAGTTGGAGGTCGTGTTTTCAGAGAATCAGATAAAAAAGATTTTTAACTTTACACATAAAGCCTCATTGGCGACCAGATATCAAGAGGGAGGGTATAAAATCCTAACCAGATGGTACAAAACTCCCGTAGCATTAAATCGGATATTCCCGGAAGTTTCAGATAGATGTTGGCGATGTGGTAAAGAGGAGGGCACAATGCTACATGTTTTTTGGTCCTGTGTAAAGTTAAAAGACTTTTGGAAAATGGTCAGGGATATAGTTAAAGATATCTTGGAGGTGGATCTGGGAACTGACCCGGCCACATACCTCTTATTGGATTTACCAATTTCGTTGGCCAGGTTTAAAAGGTCCCTGATTAGACACCTATTGGTTGCAGCAAGGGCATGCATTCCAATTCTATGGAAAAGTGCAAACACCCCAAATAAACAACAATGGCTAGGTAGAATATCAGAAATTCAACAGATGGAGAAACTTACCATGGGCATAAGAGAACAAGAGGATAAGTACAGACTGATATGGACACCCTATATAAGATATAGAGAGGGAGATCTTTGAGAGAATAGGGAGGAGGGATGCACCGGCGACAATAACCTGGAGAGGTTCCCCTTTTTATTTTTTTTATTTTTTTTTGGGGTAGGGTGGATGGGAGGTGGGGGGGGGGGATATACCTATGGGTTATTCAGGAACTATAGTTATTACTGTAAATCTTTATAGAAAGAATTCAAGAAGCAGAGAAGCTGAATATATTGAGTTATGTAGTAACATATAGAAGCCATACTGTTGTGTAAATGTATTAACATGATGTGGATAACTTTGAAAAAATAATAAAATAGAGAATTTTGAAAAGAGGACACATTGGACACTTTTGACACTATTTTGGGACCATTTACATTTATACAGCGATCAGTGCTATAAAAATGCACTGATTACTGTGAAAATGACACTGGCAGTGAAGGGGTTAAGTGTGCCCTAGGGAGTGCTTCTAACTGTAGGGGGGTGGGCTGTGTGTGACACGACATTGATGACCGCTTCCGATTACAGTCCTGTCACTAGGAAGACTGGGGAAATGCTTGTTTACATCAGCATTTCCCCGTTCTTTCTCACCATGACACGCTTGCGGTCGGAGACGCGGAGCTTGCGGCGCACGTCAACAATGCCTCTTCTTAAAGGGGACTTATATGTATATACGTCCTTTTTTCGCAGCCGTGCCATTCTGCCGACGTATATCGTCAATCGGCGGTCGGCAAGCGGTTAAAGAGTAACGCCACTTTTGCTTGGAAAAAAAAACAATATCCTTTGGGTGATCAATGTACATTGCAGGGATTGTAAAGCAGGAGTTTGCTCAGTAATAAAACAAATGGGCCCCACAAGGTTAATGCCATACTTAGTATGCACTGCATCCTAGCACGCTTACATCTCCACCTGGTCTTCCCTCTGAGCTTGCACTCTCCAGTCATTTGAATGGCAGGGCTAGGATGACATTGTGTCAACTCATGCACATGGGTGTCATGATCACTGCACAGCGCTTTTTTTTTTCCAAGGACAGCATGCTCAACTTGCCCTGAATGCAGAGCGCACTGCGCTTGCACAGCATTCTCACCAACTACAGTTGATGTGAAGATCGTCAAAACGCTGCATATTTACCTTATTATAAGCTTACCTGCCAAGCGCTTAAATGGGAAAATACATTATTGGTTTGACGTTTAATACACAGGATATGGCTGCATCTGGATGTCATAAGCCCAGTATTCAAATTTTCCTCAGGCACCAGTCTTTCTACTAAAAGTGATTTGAGTGGCTGATTAGCCACTGGATCACTTTTGGAAGTGGCAAGAGCGGTGGGAGGAAGAGTGCCCCATTATTGGTGTCAGTGGGAGAAATGGTGACTCGTCATCTGTGTCAGTTGGAGTTGGATAGTGTCCCAAGGGCCAAAGCTCAAGCAAAAGGTCACATCTGGCCCCCGGGCCACAGTTTGGAGACCACTGTGCTGAAACATTGATGGGATGCTCCCAGCCATTACGGCCTGCTCCCATAATCACAGGAGCTCTCTCTTTCTGAATCAAATGCCTGCACATGTGCAAGTCACTATCTTCTCTATCGCAGCAGCGCTGAGTTCACAGCTATCACAACGGGGTCAGAGAGGGCACTCATATGCCAGGTTTGGAATCGGAGAGATCTCTCAACTGTGATGGTGGGGATGAGCATTAAAGTGGAGGTTCAGCTGGAAATGTAAATTTTTAACATTAGATTGATGCTCATTTTGTCCAGGGGAATCGGGTAGTTTTTTTAAAAACTAAGCAGTACTTAGAGAGCGATCACCGCGTGGGTAGGTACCGGAGCATGATGGGACTGTGACGCCTATATAAGTTGGATGCAAACCGCGCACCTGTCATTGCAGCGAGAAGAGGCGTCGGGTCAACATCGGAAGAAGGGAGAAGAGAAGAAGAAGACGTCACAGAACAGGGGGCTGGCCGCCGCTAGTAATTGAGCTAGCACACGAAGATAGCGGCAGCCAGCCCTGAAGGAGAAGGCACCGGACAGCGGGAGGAAGAACCGGGGTGCGCCGAGTCAACAGCGGAGAGCGGCGAAGATAGAAGAAGACCCCCCGAGAGCGGAGAAGACCCCTGGAGAGCGGGGAAGACCCCCCAGAGAGCAGAAGACCCCCGGAGAGCGGAAGAAGAAGCCTCCCCTGGTGAAAGAGCTAAAGAAGACAGGGGGGGCCTCCGAAGCAGACTAATAAATTATTTTAAAAACCCTGTGTCGTGTGTTTATTAACTTTAACACTTTGCCTCCAGGTGAATGGGTAGGAGTACGATGTATCTAGGACGTGGCACCGCAGTACCTCAGGACACCCATAGTCCATCCTATGGTTTGTGTACCTCAAATCTTTTCAAATTAGGAATACGATGTACCCCATATCCATTCACTTAGGGTGGAGGGCCGGTATCTGGGGGCCCCCTTATTTGAGGGGGCTCCCAGATTCCGATAAGCCCCCCGCCCGCAGACCCCGACAACCAATGGCCAGGGTTGTCGGGAAGAGGCCCTGTCCTTATCAACATGGGGACAGGGTGCTCTGGGGTGGGAGGGCCCCGCAGTGCGCCCCCCTGCCCCAGAGCACCCAACCCCCCCATGTTGAGGGCATGTGGCCTGGTACGGCTCAGGAGGGGGGGGCGCTCGCTCGTCCCCACTCCTTTCCTGACCGGGTAGCGTGCTTTGGATACAGGTCTGGTATGGATTGTAGGGGCCCCCCTACGTCAGTTTTTTGGCGTAGGGGGGTCTCCTTACAACCCATACCAGACCTAAGGGCCTGGTATGCTCCTGGGGGGGGGACCCATGTCGGTTTTTTATTTAAAAATTGGCGTGGAGTTCTCCCTCTCAGGAATGCAACCAAATGCCGCAGCTAGAATCCCCCGTCGCTTCTATGACGACTTTGTCTCCATCGCGGCAAGCCAGCGCGGTGCTGGCTCCCGCGATGGGGCTCGTAGGTGGTCAATCTCGCCGAGAAAGGAAGCGAGATTGACACAATATCGCGGTCACCCACTGTACCGTTTTAGAGAGCGATCTTTCTCGCCGCTTCCGGGTATGGGCTGCGGGACTGGGCGTTCCTATTTGATTGACAGGCTTCCGACGGTCGCATCTATCGCGTCACGATTTTCCGAAAGTAGCCGAACGTTGGTGCGCAGGCCCTGTATAGAGCCGCACCGACGTTCGGCTTCTTTCGGCTACTCGTGACGCGATAGATGCGACCGTCGGAAGACTGTCAATCAAATAGGAACGCCCAGTCCCGAAGACCATACCCGGAAGCGGCGGAGAAGATCTCTCTCTAAAACGGTAAGTACTGCTTTTTTTTTTAAAAAAACTACCCAATTCCCCTTGACAAAATGAGCATGAATCTAATGTTAAAAAAAATTTTTCGGGTGAACTCCCGCTTTAATAACACGAAGCAGCTTAGTAAAGTCCTAATAACAAGGCAGGAGGGGAGGATGCCATCTCTGGGAGCTTTACATCCCTTCTTCAGGAGGTACATAAATGGCATGCACCAAAGCAAAGGCGTCATTTAACTTAAGTCAAAGGTATGCATTTGTAAATGGGAAACATGCTCCTCCTCCCCTTTCCTGGCTTGCCAGGCTGCCTTTCTCAGATCTGGGTCCGGTGTGGTAAAAAAGTTTTAAAAACGGTAGTTTTTTCAGGACTCCTGAAAAAACAACCGTTTTTAAAAAAAAAATTCCATTGATACATGTTCCCTCGGGCAAGACCCGGGTTCTCAAATACGTTTTCACAGGCATACTCACATTGGCTGTAGCTGGTGAGAATGCTGCGCAAGCACACTGCATTCAAGGCAAGTTCAGTGTGCAATTATGGCATTAACCTTGTGGTTCTCCTGGCAGCTCTCTCTGGTGCCTCGCCCCTGGTCTGGAAGGTTGAAGAACCTTCTAGAACTAGAGGGTGGGGTTAGGATGAGCCCCCTTAAATAATTATGGAGCCTTGGCCAATCCCTATTGGTAGGCTGGCAGGGGCAGGAGACAACCCCATAAATAGACATGGGCCATTCCTGCAGTGTTGAGGAGGCTGACAGTAGCCCTGAGGAGTACCCCCTAGTTTGGGGGGGTTCCTGCATTGGGCTGGGGCTCAGTGCTGGAAGGATCCTGCCAAAACACATGGTAGGAGGTCTTTCTGGAGGCACAGGAGCAAAGGGAGGAAAGAGTGACTAGTTCAACACTTGGGGACCAACATATAGGGGACACTGCCACATATAGCCGGTCTCTCTTGAAGACAGCGATGGGGGCTTAAGTTCTGTTCCTGAGATCTGATAGTCAGCTTGTATGGGCTGGTGAAGAGTCAGTCGATTGGGCTGGTGAAGTCAGTCGGGTGGACTGGTGTAGAGAGGCAGCCAGGAGGGCTGGTGAAGTAGGCAGTGGCAGCCAGGTGGGCTAGCCCCTGCCTGAAGAAGTGGTGTGGGGACCAGTGGCCACAGAGGAAGGAGGAAAGGTTACATGCTGTTTCACTACATCTGAGCTACACATAAGGGACTGTGAGTTCCTGCCTGGTAATAGGCTGTCACTGATCTGAGCTTGTCAAATCCTTCAAGAGTGATTCAGTAGAAGCTGGCAAGTTTGTGCAGGAGGAAAGTAAAGAGGAGACTGTATATATTTGTATATAAGAAGTTGTGCCCGAAGTTTCCTGAAGTCAAATGAGCATTCCATCACTTCACATCCCTATCCAATTTGTTAACCCCCTAATAAATAACAAAACAGAGCTACAGACTGTTCTGTTTCAGTGAAGAATTGGTGTGCCTGCTTGGGCAAGATTGCGGGATCCCTGTTCATCTACAGCTCCTGGGTGGGGTGGGGCTTGCTACATCTGTCTTGTCTTTTGACCTTGATGGCGATTCTCTGACGCTCGAACTTGGCCGAAACTGATCTTGGCTTGTGACCCCATCGCTGTTTCTGTACCTTATGATCTGGACTTGATTGCTCGTTTGCTAAGAACTATGCCTATCCTGGAGTTTCTGGCCACTGCCCCGCATTCCCTATAGGTACATTCCTAACACCAGATGAAACGTAATCAGCCAACTAGGCAGGTGTAACTACGCAAAGTAAGCAGCTTTTTTTCACCGGACTGTGACTCCTCCTCAGCTGGTGTCCTAGGCATAGACCTGCCTGAAGCTCTGTTATCACAGAGGAGAGGAAAACGTTTCTGCAATGGGAGGCATGGACCAGATGGTCTTTAGCTGGCCATACCGGGTTTCGTTTTTTTCTGGCTATTTCCTCCATCCACACCAATAGGGGGGGATGAATAAATTCCCCATGTTGGGACTTTTCCGGCACTCACTGCTGTCAGAATATACTGATCAGCGGCTGCAGCTGCCAAACGAGAAAAGTTTTCCAACATGTTCCTTTAACAGAAGTCAAAGATCAACTTCTCTCAAGCAGGGATGACCACACACTAATTGAAATTCATCCAGTCCCTGCTGAACCAACCGATATTTAATGATTGTATTACCAGCTTTATTCGGAGCCCTCAAGCTTGGCAAAAATCGCACTCGACCACTACCCAGAGAGGAAGAATTCTTAATGGATTTGTTCAGGATCTAGAAATAAAGAAAGCACTTGGGAATTCTAATCATTTATTTTATGATGCTAAATTACATGTTCACTCAAACCTTCAAAAAGGAAAAAAAAAAGAATGAGAATCGATAACAAAAACACAGTTCAGTCATTGGTGCTTATCCAAAAACTATCTTAAAGGGTAAAGTATTCCATGGCTCTCTAGGTGTGTGCCTGAGGGACATAAGCGCTAAACTCAATGCATCCATCAATGTCTGATCATGAAGTTTGTTTTTCAAAGTATCATTGTACCTTCCACTAGATTGTTGGATGACATGGGGTGTGAAACTGCTGGGACACCCCAAAATCTTTGTAGCTTCTACCCCTTTAACCACTTCAGCCCCAGGCCATATTGCTGGTTAAAGACCAGGCCACTTTTTGCGATTCGGCACTGCGTCGATTTAACTGACAATTGCGCAGTCGTGTGACGTGGCTCCCAAACAAAATTGGCGTCCTTTTTTTCCTACAAATAGAGCTTTCTTTTGGTGGTATTTGATCATCTCTGCGGTTTTTAGTTTTTGCGCTATAAACAAAAATAGAGCGACAATTTTGAAAAAAATTCAATGGGCCAGATTCACGTAGAAAAGCGGCGGCCCAACGTATCGTAGATACGTTACACCGCCGCAAGTTTTCATCGCAAGTGCCTGATTCACAAAGCACTTGCGATGAAAACTACGCCCGCGGCCTCCGGCGCAAGGTGGGCCAATTCAAATGGTCGTGTGCCATTTAAATTAGGCGCGCTCCCGCGCCGGACCTACTGCGCATGCTCCGTTTCGCAAATCCCATTGTGCTTTGCGTGCCGTGACGTCATTTTTTCGAGCGGCGACGTGCGTAGCGTACTTCCGTATTCCCGGACGTGTTACGCAAACAACGTTCATTTTTAAATTTCGACGCGGGAACGACGGCCATACTTTAGACAGCAATACGTTTGCTGACTAAAGTTAGGGCACCTAAAACGACGACTAAATTTGCGACGGGAAACTAGACTAGCGGCGACGTAGCGAATGCGAAAATCCGTTGTGGATCCGCCGTAACTCCTAATTTGCATACCCGACGCTGGTTTACGGCGCAAACTCCCCCCAGCGGCGGCCGCGGTACTGCATCCTAAGATCCGACAGTGTAAAACAATTACACCTGTCGGATCTTAGGGATATCTATGCGTAACTGATTCTATGAATCAATCGCATAGATAGAAACAGAGATACAACGGCGTATCAGGAGATACACCGTTGTATCCCCTTTGTGAATCTGGCCCAATATTTTTTACTTTTTGCTGTAATAAATATCCCCCAAAAATATATATAAAAAAAAATGTTTCCCTCAGTTTAGGCTGATACGTATTCTTCTACATATTTTTCGTAAAAAAAACGCAATAAGCGTTTGATAGGTTTGCGCAAAAGTTATAGCGTTTACAATATAGGGCATAGTTTTATGGCGTTTTTATTCTTTTTTTTATTTTTACTAGTAATGGCGGCGATCAGCGATTTTTATCGGTACTGCGACATTATGGCGGACACTTCTGATACATTTTTGGGACCATTGGCATTTTTATAGCGATCAGTGCTATACAAATGCATTGATTACTATAAAAATGCCACTGGCAGAGAAGGGGTTAACACTAGGGGGCGAGGAGGGGGTTGAGTTCCCTGGGTGTGTTCTAACTGAAGGGGGGGTGGACTGATGTGGGGAAATGACAAATTGCTGTTCATACATTGTATGAACATTGTATGAACAGGCGGTAGGTCATTTCCCCCCCTGACAGGACCGGGAGCTGTGTGTTTACACACACAGCTCCCGGTTCTCGCTCTGTAACGAGCGATTGCAGGTGCTCGGCAGCGATCGCGCCCGCCGGGATCGGGTAACGAGCGGGGGGCACGCGCGCCCCTATTGGCTGCTTGGCGAGATGACGTAATATTACTTGATCTCGCCAAGCAGAGCCGACCTGCGGCGGCTGGTCGGCAAGCGGTTAATACCCCCCTTTTGTTAGAATATCCGCTCTGCAGTGGAGGAGGAAGTGGGTGAACCCTCTGGTGGCGGATAAACGTTGTCCAATTCAGAACATTATTTTTTTCCAGTGTGAACCTTCAGGTGTCTGATAAGCTGTCCCTTCTGTATAAAACCTTTATTACATTCAGAACATTGATACGGCCTTTCTCCAGTGTGAGTCATCTCGTGTTTGATAAGATTTGCCTTCTGTGTAAAAGTTTTGTCACATTCAGAACAATGAAAAGGCTTCTCTATTTCAGATTTGTTTCTAGTGTGAATTTTCTCATGTCTGATAAGATTTGCCTTACTTATAAAAGGTTTACCACATTCAGAACACTCAAATGGTTTATCTCCCGTGTGAATCATCTGGTGATGGACAAGGTGTGACCTCAATGAAAATGCTTCCTTACATTCAGAACACTCAAATGGTTTATCTCGCGTGTGAACCATCTGGTGTTGGACAAGGTATGACCTCATTGGAAATGCTTTGTTACATTCAGAACACTGAAATGGTTTATCTCCCGTGTGAATTATACGGTGTTGGGAAAGGTATGACCTTGATAAAAATGCTTTGCCACATTCAGGACACTGATACGGCTTCACTCCAGTGTGACCCTTCATGTGATTGACAAGGCTGGGCTTCATTTTAAAAGTTTTGTCACATTCAGAACACTTATACGGCTTCTCTCCAGTGTGGTCCCTCTCATGTACGATAAGCTCTGCCTTTTTCATAAAAGCTCTGTCACATTCAGAACACTTGTACGGCTTCTCTCCAGTGTGAATCCTCTCATGCACGTGAAGGTTTTCCTTCAATGTAAAAGCTTTGTCACATATCAAACAACGAAATGGCTTGACCCCAGTGTGGACCCTCTTGTGTCTGAGAAGTAAAGGTTTCAACCTAAAAGCTTTGTTGCATTCAGAACATTGAAATGGCTTCTCTCCAGTGTGGATCCTCTGGTGCAAGAGGAGCGCTGCATTCCTTATAAAAGCTTTATCGCATTCTGAACATTGATAGGGCTTCTCTCCAGTGTGAACTCTTTGGTGTATGGTGAGGTGTGATTTCGATGGAAAAGATTTTTTACACTGAGAACACTGATACCGCTTCTCCCCAGTATGGACCCTCTGGTGCAGATTAAACTGTGACTTTGTTGTAAAAGCTTTGTCACATTCTGAACAACAATAAGGCTTCTCTTGATGATGAGTCTCATGGTGCTCGATAAGAGCCGACTTCAATGCAAAAGCGTTGTCACAGTCAGAACACTGATGCAGGTTCCCTTCAGTGTGAACCATCTGGTGTGTAATAAGACATGCTTTTTGTGTAAAAGATTTATCACATTTTAAGCATGGATATGGCTTCTCACCAATAGGAGCTCTTTGGTGTCTGATAAGCTGTGACTTTGTTGCAAAAGGCGTGTCACATTCAGAACATTGAAATGTTTTTTTGTGACCCATCTGATGATGTTTGCGAAGCTCTGACTTCCTTAAAAAAGCTCTGTGACATTCTGAACACTGAAATTGTTTTTCTCCAGTGTGCATTACCATATGACTAGCAAGAATTGACTTTTGAGTGAAAGCTTTGCCACATTCAGGACACTGAAATGGCCTCTCCCCTGCATGAAGCATCTGGTGTTTCATAAGTTTTCTTTTTGTTGCGAAAGCTTTGCTACATTCGGAACACTGAAATGGCTTCTCTGCTATATGAACCCTCTGGTGTACGATAAGATCCGTCTTTCTGGCAAAAGCTTTGTCACATTCGGAACACTGAAATGGCTTCTCTCCTGTATGAACCCTCTCATGTCCGATAAGATTTCCCTTTGTTGTGAAAACTTTACCACATTTGGAACACTGAAATGGCGGCGCTTCTGTATGAACTCTCTCATGTGCGAGAAGATATCCCTTTGATGTGAAAGCTTTGCTACATTTGGAACACTGAAATGGCTTCTCTCCTGTATGAACCCTATCATGTGCAAGAAGTTTTGACATTGCTGCAAAAGCTTTGCCACATTTAGTACAAAAATACCTCTTCACTTTAGGGTGAGCAATCTTATGTGCAAGGTTGGGTTTCATTGTAATAGCTATGACACTTTGCGAAACAGGAAACGACACCCCTTCTATGTGTTCCATCTGGTATTTAGTTAGGTCTGATTTTGCAGTAAAACCTTTGTCACAATCCAGAGAAGGTATTGTTTTTCTCTTGAATTTGACTTAAATCAGTTGTCACCTCCAGAACCCCCAAAGAGGCAGGATCAATGCTGAAGGATATCCAAAACAATCATCATATGGCTTGTGTCCAGAGTGAATCTTCCAGTCTCTCAGAACACCCAAATGGACTTGGCACCAGGGTGACTCAGTTGTGACTAGGACGACCAACCTGACCAGAGATTTGGTTCACCAATCCACCTGTACGGAGATTAAAAAAAAAAAAATTTTTGTTAATACAGTAAAGTAGCTTTCTTTTTCATTTAACCTTCATTATTACATTTTAAAATAGTGTGTGATGTACATGTAACGGAACGTCCCACACTCCGCTTCCGTCATATACAGCTTCCTATCAGTCTGGATCCTATATACAGCTTCCTATCAGTCTGGATATAGATATCAGATATTCCAGCTGCCCTCAACACACAACGAGACGAGACGAGACTTGTTTGTGTGCTGAACATGGAGTGTTTAATAGAACCAAGAATACAGCCTTATATACAGTTTAAAGAGGTAACCAGAACATAAATTAACATGAGCTAATTAACTAATCATTTACCCAGACGAGGGGACTCAGATATGACCTTTCAAGGTAGACATCCCGTCTCCTCTCACCTACTATACAATACACATTATCATAAAAGTAAACACAGAACATCTTTACATAAAAGCAGGGTCAATTAGCACAGAGATGGCTGGAAGCGAGGACATTAGCATCTATGAATGAGTCACTCTTACAACCAACCCTTTGAGTTCAGAATCAACAACCAGCAAATAGTTCTCTACAGATATCCTGGAAGATATTGTGGATAATAATTACATAATAATCCCCTCTTAGGTAGTCCAAGATATACATTTCTCAGTCGGCGTATGCCGATGATGTGCTATTCCATCTTATGGACCCATTGATCTCCCTGCCAAACCTGATGCGAGAACTTAAACATTTTGAAACGCTGTAGAATTTTTAAATTTCACAAAGTCGGAGGTTCTCCCTATTTAATTATCTCCTTCCTTGGGCTTTCGCCTTCAAGCTGCCCTTCCTTTTACCTGGGTTTACGTGGGTTTACCTGGAAGTACTGAGTACTTGGACCTTGAAGAAGGGGTAACACCCCGAAAGCTTGTCCTGAAAAATTGTTGTAGCAATGTAGCGCTACATTGCTACAACTTTTCTGCAACTTTAGTGTTTTAAGATGTGGAGAAGATCGGGCCCAGAGGGAGCAGCAGATGGAGAAGATCAGATGAGCCTGACGGCGCCCCTTACTGATGTGTGCTCTAGGCGGGTGCCTACCTTGCCTATTCGTAGCGCAGGCACTGATCCCACCATACGTGCAGTAGCGTGCCACAATGGCCACAGCCTCACCAACAGTGCTCTGGGATGGAAGGATAGATTCCGGCCAGGTCAGCAGGCACCCGGTACCAGCGGAAAAAAATCTTAGAATTTGTTTCCTGGGTCTTCGAGTCAATAGAACTGGAATGAGTGAGCTGGTATAGGTGGGTCAACTGATCCGAGGTTCAAGACCTAAATCTCTCTCCCACACCCACACATAGATAGGCTTAGATTCAGGGGTGGTAAAACTGAGCAGTTGGTATAGTTCGGAAACCATATGTGGTACCGGCTCTTCTGCTATAAAAATCAGTTGAAAAGGCATGAGAGAGGACGGATCCCTGATAGAGTGGCCATGAACCCCAAAGAAGTGGTGAAGTTGACTATGCCACCAAAATTCTAGCTGTCAGGGTCTCAAAAGACAGCAGCCTACCGTTCCTCATGAGCTTACCACAGCTGGCGCTTCCATCATATACCCAGGGCCTGAAGAACCACAGGAACCCACCCAGCGGAGCCAGTGGGGATACAGGGGTGGGCCAGATCGTAAATTGGATTGATCCGGTCCCAAACAGTAAGGGCATTGGTCATGAGTGAGTGAGTGAATAACTTATATAGCGCTACAAATGCGAACTGAATCGCCTCAAGGCACTTGGCATCCATTTTCCTTCTGTTTATCCTTCAGAATAGGTGGATCTTGGGAAAGTGAAAATGGGCAAGTGAAATCCAACAGCTCCCTGTGCCCCCGAGACAACCACGGGCATAAGACAAGTTTCCCCCTGCCATGTATTTCTCCAGGGGGACCCAAAGATTAAAGTGAGTGTGGATCCTCTGAAGAGCAATGGCCCTATAGTACCGATGCATGTCCGGGATGCCCAAATTACACGCAAGCCCTCCTCTGTGATCTCCGTCTGTGACCCCTGCAGGATCGTCTAACAGGTTTCTTATTTAGCCACCATGACCAGGGCCTATGGGCGCCTGACGGTAAAGCCAAAGTAGCCGTAACAGCAGCATGGTCAGAGATAGTAATGTTTCCAATGGACGCCAACTGCAGTAGCTCAAGGGCAGGACGGTCCACATAAATTAGGTCAATATGGATGTACACAACGTGGACTTTAGAGTAGTAGCTGAAGTCCCAGTCTGAGGGGTGGAGCACACGCCAGCTGTCAATCAAGAGGGAAGTCTAAAGGGCTTTGCAGAAATGCTTGAGGAAGGCATAAGAATGGGAAGGTCGCCTATGGGAAGTGTAAAGTATAGGGTCAGGGCTAATGTTAAAGTCTCCCCCAAGGACCAAGTAGCCTTCCTTAAAATCTGCCAGTCGCCCCAGGACAGCGGCAATAAAAAGGTAAGATGGTTAAGATTGGGAGTGTAGATCGTGGCAAATGTGACAATTTTCCCAGCAATGGAACCATTCTAAAAAAACATAGCGGCCCTGGGAATCTACCATGCTCCCAGTGGACTGGAAAGGGCAGGATTCATGGACTGCAATGGTCATGCCCCTGAAATTGGGTATCGGGTAAGTACTCAGTGGACAGCTTGGGTACCGATTGGGGAGTGAAATGCATCTCCTGCAGTAGGACCACCTGTGCCCCTGACCTTTTTAGTTCCCACCAGAGCTTTCTGCGCTTGCATGGAGAACAGAGACCCCTAACATTTTACCTTAAGAGTAGCCATAGAAGGTCCAAAGGTTGGGCAAGTCTCCAGACTTGCCAACGAGCTTGGTTTGGGCGGTGAAGCGAGAGGCAGTTCCTGGTAGAAGAGAAAGATGAGCATGAGAATTCAACATAAAACCATAGAACCATAGAAAACAAAACAGGATACTAAATATCCAAACCAACATTTGAAATAGCTGTCGGCCAGGCGTGGGACACTGCTCCACTAGGGATAGGCTACTAGGCCATAGCCCTTGTTCCCAATAGGGATCTGTACCCATAATGCCGCATACACACGAGTGGAAATTCCGACAAGAAAAGTTTGACGTGAGCTTTTGGTCGGAAATTTCGACCGTGTGTATGCTCCATCTGACTTTTTCTGTTGGAATTTCCGACAACAAAAATTTGAGAGCTGGTTCTCAATTTTTCCGACAAGAAAAGTTCTTGTCGGAAACTCAGATCTTCCGTATGCAATTCCGACGCACAAAAAAAACATGCATGCTCGGATCCAAGACGACGCATGCTCGGAAACATTAAACTTCATTTTTCTTGGCTCGTCGTAGTGTTGTACGTCACCGCATTTTCAGACAACATTTATGTGACCGTGTATATGCATGCCAAGTTTGATGGAAATTTTGTCGGAAAAAAATCAACGTTTTTTTTGTCAGTAATTCTGATCATGTGTACACGGCATAAAGGTAGGGTCTACGTGGGGAACGTGTGTCAACATGAGAGGGAAGGTAGGGAAGCTCAGCCCTGTCCACCTCATATAGCTGGGTGCTACAGTAGGGGGGGGGGGGGTCAGTATGGAAGCCCGGAAGGTTTCAGTCCAGGGTCCGTACAGCAAGTACAGGGAACCTAGCACAATAACTGAAGCAGCCTCAACATGAGGTCAGTCCGGGGCCTAGCCGATGGGTCAGTGGGCCGGCTTCAGTGACAGCGGCCTGGGAGTTTCTCACTTCTGCCTAATCTTGTCCCATGAGGGGGGGGGGGGGCACCAAACATTATTTCCCCCCCGGGAGAAAGCTTCCCCACTGGTACTGCCTATAAGAGTACCAGTACCAGCCGTTCTACTCTAATAAAGTAAAATGGCTAGTGGCTAGTGAAGGGGGAGAGGTGGCTTGGGTGGCCGGGGGGGTTGTCCGGCCGCTGTGGGAGAGACCTGTCAAAGTGGGCCAGTCTGGATGAAGTCCAGGGCCATATTTTTGTCCCAGTCCAGCCCTGCAAGTGGGGCTTTTCTATAAGTGGAAGCACTTCGGACTCTGCACTTCAGCGAATGCACAAAGCAATAAAATAATTAATTATTTTGCTGTTCATAATACAGGTATACAATTTTCTTTTTTTTTTTTAACGTTTCGGTTTCCTCCCCTTTCGAAAATGCACTCTCTACCACTCCTTCTGACAGCTGTGTCTTCTATCCTCAAACTGTCTTCCAGTCACCCCTCTGGTCCACCCTACACCCTATATATATCACCCTTACTTCTGTCCTCTCCTTATTACTGCACTCACCAACTCATGCTAATTCTAATATCAAACGCCCAATGCTCCAAATCACTGGGGCAGGTCCACTCATATAAATCGCATTCCTACATTACTTCCCTCACCCTCCTGCTTCTCCTATCCTCTGGTGATATCTCCCCAAACCCTGGGCCTCCTTCATCCAAATGTGCTCAACGCACCCATTACCCTACACCCTCTGGATGCAGCCGCAATGCACACAATCTAGTTCCCATTTCTCTTCTTCCCAAGACCAGACTTCCTTTCTCCTGCGCCATTTTGAACGCTCGCTCTTTCTGTAACAAACTCACGTCCCTCCACGATCTCTTTATCGCTAATTCATTTAATCTACTCGCCATTACTGAAACCTGGCTTCACGAATCCGACACTGCGTCTTTTGCTGCTCTATCCCACGGTGGTCTTCTTTGGACTCACTCCCCCAGACCCAGTGGACGCAAAGGAGGGGGTGTTGGAATCATTTTAGCCCCACACAGCACCTTTCAGGTACTTCACCCATCTCCCTATCTGTCACTCTCCTCATTTGAGGCGCATTGCATTCGCCTCTTCTCCCCAGTTTCTCTAAGGAAAGCCCCCTGGTCCAGTATCCTCCTTTCTTGATGACTTCTCTGCCAGGCTACCCTACTTTCTCTCTTCTGAAATCCACACAATCATTCTTGGCGACTTCAACATCCCTACTAATGCTAACACTTCTGCAACTTCTCAGTCTAACCTCCTCTTTTGACCTGAAGCAATGGATTACATGCTCCTACTCACTCTGAAGGCAATACCCTTGACCTTGTGTTTTCCCACCTATGCACTTCATGCAACCTCTCCATCGATCCTTACCCCCTCTCTGATCACTACCTTATTAATTTCACTCTCTCCCTCTCCTCCGTCTCCTCTCCCTCCAAATGCCTAATGCCGCATACACACCATCACTTTATGTGATGAAACAAAACGACACTTTCTGTGAAGTAAAAAATGACGTTTTTGAAACTTCAATTTTCAAAGACGAAGTTGCCTACACACCATCGTTTTCTCACAATGATCTTGCAAAGTGAGGTTACGTTCCACCACTTTTTCCATTGAAGCTCGCTTCATAAGTAGCTTCTGGGCATGCGTGGATGAAAAAACGTCTTAGAAAACGACGTTTTTTGCTACACACGGTCAATTTCTGTGAAGTAAAAAGTGCACTTTTGAAAAACGACACATAAAATTGAAACATGCTTCAATTTTTTTTGGTCGTTTTTTACAAGACATAAAACGACATTTTCCCCCACACACAGTCAATTAAAGTGACGTTTTTAAAAACGTCATTTTTTTTCATCACATAAAGTGATGGTGTGTACGCGGCATTACAGTCACTCG
Organism: Rana temporaria; assembly: GCF_905171775.1. Classification (NCBI taxonomy): domain Eukaryota; kingdom Metazoa; phylum Chordata; class Amphibia; order Anura; family Ranidae; genus Rana; species Rana temporaria. The sequence goes on along the minus strand of NW_024404556.1, from coordinate 49,936 downwards.
TAGAAACCTTCATCATATCAACCCTTCTCTTCTACACTCTGTGACTGACCACCTCTATGACAAAATCGCACCCCTGTCCTGCACCCACCTAGCCTCTTCTGTCTACAACACTTCACTTCTAGTATCACTGGACAGACTGGCCCCCCTCACTACATGCAGAATAAGGCCCTGTCCCCTTCAACCCTGGCAAACAGATGATACTAGAAGTCTGAAAAAACACAACCGTGCTCTCGAGTGCCAGTGGCGCAAGACTAAGTCCCAGGAAGACTTCGTCCAGTATAAATCTGCCCTCCAAATATACAATTCCAGCCTCCTCGCTGCCAAGCAGACCTACTTCATCACCCTCATTAAAAACGTATCATCCCGTCCCCGTCAACTCTTCTCTACCTTCAACTCTCTCCTTCGTCCTCCATTGCCTCCACCCACTAACTCAATCAACGCCCAGGAGATTGCCAATCACTTCAAACAGAAGATTGATACAATTCGCAAGGAGATCTCTACTGTTCAGATACCCTCCATTCTATACACCTCATGCCCACAGGTACAGTAATTACTTCCCTCGTTCAACCCCACCGCTACAGACGAGGTTGCTAAATTACTTGCTAACGTCCATCTTACCACCTGCGCTCTGGATCCTGTTCCCTCACAAATGCTACGTTCACCATCTGGCTCTATTCTACACTCTCTAACCCACATCTTCAATCTCTCTTCTGGCATCTTCCCCAACTCTTTGAAACATGCACTAGTCAGCCCCATACTTAAAAAGCCCTCACTGGACCCATCCAATCTTGACAACCTACGCCCCATCTCCTTGCTCCCCTTTTTATCCAAACTCCTTGAACGTCTAGTCTACAACCGCCTGAGCATCCACCTTGCTGATAATAACCTTCTTGATCCCCTTTAGTCTGGATTTCGTCCTCAACATTCCACAGAAACTGCTCTCCTAAAACTAACAAACGATATACTAACGGCCAAAACTAAGGGACACTATTCTGTGCTCCTACTCCTGGACCTCTCTGCCGGTTGACCACCCACTCCTCCTCAAAAAACTCCACACCTTTGGTCTCCGTGACTGTACTCTTCGCTGGTTCTCTACCTACTTATCCAACCGCACCTTCAGCGTTACTTACAACTCTACTTCCTCCTCTCCATTCTCTGTTGGGGTCCCCCAAGGTTCTGTTCTTGGACCCCTCCTATTTTCAATCTACACCTCCTCCCTGAGTCAGCTGATAGCCTCCCACGGCTTCCAATACCACCTCTACGCTGACGATACTCAAATCTATTTCTCTGCCCCTCAACTCACTCCTTCATTTTCCTCACGTATCACTAATTTACTATCAGATATATCACTTTGGATGTCACACCACTTCCTCAAACTCAATCTTTCCAAAACGGAACTTATTTTCCCTCCCCCACGTGCCTCTTCCCCTGATCTCTCTGTCAAAATTGATGGCACAACTATCAGCCCATTCCCACGTGTCAAGGTCCTAGGAGTAGTCCTGGACTCTGAACTGTCCTTTAAGCCTCACGTTCAATCACTGTCCAAATCTTGCCGCCTCAACCTTCGCAACATCTCCAAAATACGCCCCTTTCTAACCAATGACACCACAAAGCTCTTAATTCACTCCCTGGTCATCTCTCGCCTTGATTACTGCAACTCCCTTCTCATTGGCTTACCGCTGCATACTCTAACCCCCCTTCAATCCAGACCTTACCAACCGCTCGGTCTCTGCTACTCCTCTCTGTCAATCCCTCTACTGGCTTCCGCTCGCCCAACAAATTAAATTCAAAATTCTAACTTCGACATACAAAGCCAACCACAACTCTGCCCCCAGCGACATCACTAACCTAGTCTCTAAATACCAACCTAATCGTTCTCTTTGTTCCTCGCAAGACCTCCTGCTCTCTAGCTCTCTCATCACCTCCTCCCATGCTCGTCTACAGGACTTTTCCAGAGCCTCTCCAAGCATATGGACCTCCTTACCCCAAACTGTCTATCTCTTTCTCTATTAGCTTTTAGAGGATCCCGGAAAACCCTCCTCTTCAGAGAAGCCTATCCTACCCACATCTAACAACTGTATTTTAATTTTGTCCATCTGATCACCCCCCACATCTACTACCCTCTGTTCCACTTGACCCTTCCTTTTAGATTGTAAGCTCTAACGAGCAGGGCCCTCTGATCCTTCCTGTATTGAATTGTATTGTAACTATAATGTCTTCCCTGATGTTGTAAAGCACTGCGTAAACTATTGGCGCTATATAAATCCTGTATAATAATAATAATCATCATCCATCAGTCCCGGGGAGGAACCAGGCGCGGGGCATTGCCGACCCCTTTTGCGACTTCTGCACTTAGCCGGCAGCCAAGGTTGAGGGAGCTGAACAGTGGGGAAATCCGACGGTCCCCTCCAATCCAGAAAGTCAACTGGATCCAGCTCAAAAGCAGATAGAAAGTGTGGGAGATCATGTTTAGTACATAGAGTGACCGGTCTGCTATTTCTGGTCACCTGCAGATTGAAGGGAAACCCCCCCAATGATAGGCCAGCCCTGCATTCTGGATATCAGCCAGCAGGGGGCAAATCGTTCTGATCGCACAGTTAGAGTGGTGGAGGGAGGAGGGTGGGACCCCCTTCTGTCACCTATAAAAGTAATCCAGCGGCTCGTTAGCTGCTCGGATTAATTTTATTGTGTGCAGAATCGCGGGCCCTAAAAGAGGAGATCTCAATCATTGCTGCAGGGATGCCCGAGGTATCACCCTTCCAACTGGCGTTTATAAATGTCCTTGGACAGGAAGTGGTTAACTAAGCAAACAAAAACATACAGTGAGGTACAGTCTTTAGTCCTGACTCTTGAACCGGCTTAACGTCTTTAACGTCCCTCCTGTTGAGTGCCTCCACAGCAAGCAGCTTGCTATGGGGGCACCCAAGCCGATATACAGCTCCCTGTGTCTACTCAGACATGGAGCTGTCATTCGGCCCTGCTTCCTCTCTCTCGAGATTGGTTAACAAAACTTTGATTGACAGCCGCGGGAGCCAATGGTGCCACGGCTGTGTCTCAGCCAATCAACAGGAGATTCCCAGGTGGCCGAGTGGACATCACTGGACAGAGACTGGGCTCAGGTAAGTATTCAGGGGGGCTGCTACACCCAGAAGGCATTTTATCCTAATACATACCTTGCCTAACAGCACTTTCAACACTCTTCTCTTTTGAATTGGCTACTATTGAAGAGGTTACAAAACTTTTCTTAGATTCCCACCTAACCAATTGTCCCTTGGATCCTGTTCCATCACCACTACCATGGTCACCCTCTTTATCTATACCACGTTTCCTCACTCACATCTTCAATCTCTCCCTCTCTAGTGGCACCTTCCCTTCCCCTCTAAAACATGCACAGATCACGCCCATACTTAAAAAGACCTCACTGGACCCCACCAACCTGAACAACTTAATTAAGACCCATCTCATTGCTCCCATTCACCTCTAAACTTCAAGAACGCCTAGGGCTAGATTCAGTAAGAGTTACTCCGGCGTATCAGTCGATACGCCGTCGTAACTCTGAATTTACGCCGTCGTAAATTTAAGCGTATTCTGGAAACCAGATACGCTTAAATTAGGCTAAGATACGAGCGGCGCAAGTCTCTTACGCCGTCGTATCTTAGAGTGCATATTTACGCTGGCCGCTAGGTGGCTCTTCCGTCGTTTTCGGCGTAGAATATGCAAATGACCTAGATACGCCGATTCGCAAACGTACGTGCGCCCGGCGGTATTTTTTTACGTCGTTTGCTTTTTCGGCGTAACGTTGCTCCTGCTTCTATGAGGCGCACGCAATGTTAAGTATGGACGTCGTTCCCGCTTCGATTTTTGAATTTTTTACGCCGTTTGCGTAAGTCGTTTGCGAATAGGGCTGGATGTAATTTACATTCACGTCGAAACCAATACGTCGTTGCGGCGTACTTGGGAGCAATGCACATTGAGATATGTACATGAACGTTCATAAAAAACCTCAATCACGTCAGGTCATCATACATTAACATAAAACATGCCCCCCCCTTCCACATTTGAATTAGGTGGGCTTACGCCGGCCCATTTACGCTACGCCGCCGCAACTTACGGAGCAAGTGCTTTGTATATAATGCACTTGCACGTCTAAGTTGCGGAGGCGTAGCGTAAATAACATACGCTACGCCCGCACAAAGATACGCTGCCCTTACTGAATCTAGCCCCTAGTCTACAACCGTCTTAGCTCCTACCTCAGTGAAAATAACCTTCTTGACCCCTTACAGTCTGACTTACTAAAGCTCACTCATACCTCCCAACCGTCCCGGATTTCGCGGGAATGGCCCGTGTTCCCGCGAGCAGTGCTATTGTGCTGCAAAATCGCTGGACAATAGCACTGCTAACGTGAACGTCTGATTTATCGCGATCCGCGGTAAATCCCGCGGCCCTGCGATTCCCCCACCCCGCTCTCAAAAACGTTGATCTCCGAAACCCCCACCCTCCGCTCAACAACCTTGACCCCCCCCCCCCGCTCTACAACTCTGATCCACGGAATACCCCCCCCCTCTCAACAACTTTGACCTACGCCCCCCCCCGCTCAACAACTCAGATCCATGGAAGTCCCTCGCCCCCGCTCAACAACTTTTTTTTTAAAGGGTAAATTTTATTGAGATTTCACAAAAATAAACACAAACAAAAAAATGAGACAGAAAAAAAAAATTACATCACATGGCTTTTGCAATACACAGTAGAAAATATATCAGTTCAGTAAAACATGACTCCCGATAATGTGCGTAGTAACCATGTTTAACCATAGAGTCACAAGCATATGTCGGTAAAAACAGTTTCCAGTCATAAAGACGATCATAACATATATTCACTTAACCCGCCTCCCCATTTCCGGAGGTGTATTTCAGCCACGCAGTCCAAATTTTATCAAATTTTTTAGGGCAACCCCTGGCTATGTAAGTCAATTTGTACATTGGCACCGCCCGGCTCACCAGATCCACCCAGCATTGCAGAGACGGAGGAACCGGGTCTCTCCATCTAAGGGCTATCGCCTTCTTTGCATAGCAGAACAGTATTCTAACTAGCACCCTTCTCGACTCCGACAGCTCCTCCTCGTCCAGATCTCCCAGCAGGCACCTGGCAGGGGAGTATATATTCGGGAGGGCTAAGACTTCCTCCATGAATCGAAGAATTGCCTTCCAGAATCCTGCCACATGGGGGCATAGCCACACCATGTGGAAGAAGTCGCCTACTGCCCCCCCACACCTGGGACAGTTCGGGGTATCCGCCCTTCCCATCCTGTGCAAACGCTGCGGAGTATAATAGATCCTGTGCAAGTAATTGAATTGTATTAGTTTGTCTTTTGCTGACAGCATTGATGGCAGCAGTGAGTCCAGGGCCGCAGCCCAGGCCTCATCTGACATGGATGGAACGTCAGACTTCCATTGCGACGCCACCCTCTCCATTCTGGCTGAGGACGTCGTCAACAACGAAAAATAGTATCTAGAAACAAGCTTTGTGTGGTCCTCTTCAGCAATCATTTTCTCTGTGCAAGAAGGGAGAAGTAACACCTCCCCCCCCCCATACTGAGCCCGCGCTGCATGACGCAGCTGCAGGTACCGGAAGTGAAAAGTGGCAGGCATTTTATATTCAGACCGTAGGTCCAGAAAGGATCTAAATCTTCCATCCCTATAAAGCTGATGTGCATATTTGATCCCGTATGTGGCCCAACAATCACCATCTGGAATTTTATATATTTCCTTCAGTTGAGGGTTGTGCCACAATGGGGCATTTGGAGATTCAGATAAGCTGGTACCCCCCATCCTGGCGTTACACATATGAAATATTTTATGGGACAATTTCAGTATTCCCGCCCCCCGATCCGGGTATGGGCCATTACGATATAGAACATTGATCAGAGCCTCATATGAATGCATCTGCGCTGCCTGAGTAGCCACTGAGGCATTGTTTAACTTCGGGAAACCCCACCAATGCACATGTGACAGCTGAGCCGCAAGATAATAACACTGCAAATTTGGCAACGCCAAACCACCCGCTCGAATTGGTAAGAACAGAGTGTCCAAGGACACCCGCGCCGGTTTAGCTCCCCACAAAAAGGGAAGGAGCAGTGTATTGATATCCGCCGCTCAACAACTTTGATCCGCGGACCCCCCCCGCTCAACAACTCTGATCCACGGAATTCCCCCCCCCGCTCAACAACTTCATTTGGGGGGTATGCTCATTTGTCCCTCATTCTGAAGTTGAAAAGTTGGGAGGTATGCTCACTAACGATTTAGTAACTGGTAAAACCAACAGTCAGTACTCCATACTCCTAGTTGACCTCTCTGCAGCCTTTGATACCGTTGACCACCCCCTCCTTCTCAAACTCCATTCACTTGGCCTCCAAGAATCTGCTCTATCCTGGTTCTCTGTCCATCTATTACAGCGCTCCTTCAGTGTTACCTACAACTCTTGTCTCCTCCTCCTCCATTGCCCCTTTCTGTGGGGGTCCCCCAAAATTTTTTTTCTTGGATCCCTTCTCTATGTACACCTTCTCCCTAGGTCACTTGATAACCGCCCACGGCCTCCAATACCACTTATATGCCGATGACACCCAAATCTGTCTACTCCTCACCTCACTCCTTCAGTCTCCTCTCGTATTACTAACTGACATCTCAGCATGGATGTCGCACCACTTACTTAAAGCGGGAGTTCACCCGAAAAACAATTTTTAACATTAGATTGAGGCTCATTTTGTCTAGGGGAATCGGGTGTTTTTTTTAAAATTGAAGCAGTACTTACCGTTTTAGAGAGAGATCTTCTCCGCCGCTTCCGGGTATGGGTCTTCGGGACTGGGCGTTCCTATTTGATTGACAGGCTTCCGACAGGCTTCCAACGGTCGCATACATCGCGTCACGAGTAGCCGAACGTCGGTGCGGCTCTATACGGCGCCTGCGCACCGACGTTCGGCTACTTTCGGAAAATCGTGACGCGATGTATGCGACCGTCGGAAGCCTGTCAATCAAATAGGAACGCCCAGTCCCGTGTATTGCGGTAAATGACGTCGCAAGGACGTAATTTGCTTCAAAGTGAACGTGAATGGCGTTCAGCGCCATTCACGATTCACTTACGCAAACGACGTAAAAATTTTAACTTTGCGACGCGGGAACGACGGGTATACGTAGCATTGGCTGCCCCTGCTATTAGCAGTGGCAGCCTTACGCAAAAACCGACGTACGCAAACGACTTAAACTGCGTACGCAGGGCTCACGTAGGGTTGTGAATCGGCGTTAGTATGCAATTTGCATACTATACGCTGACCACTACGGGAACGCCCCCTAGCGGCCATCGTAAGAATGCAGCCTAAGATATGCGTGGCATAAGAGCCTTATGCCAGGCATATCTTAGGCTGCAGTCGGCGTAACAAGCTCTCTGAATCAGGAGCATTCGAAACGCCGGCGCAAGTAAGCAATTGCGCTGCGTAACTATGGTTACGCAGACGCAATTGCTTCTTGAATCTGGGCCAAGGGGTTTAGTTTGTACACAATTGCAAATATATGTGCAAACCACAGCGGCCACATCACGGAACCCCGATGTACTGTGGTCCTAACTATCATTTTAAGTCTCCCAAGTTGGAGCAATAAAAGGGTGTCCTGTGTGTCCATGCACCTTTATGGAGCACAGTACACTGGGGAGTTTTGAACAGTACTGTAGGTGATTTGTCTGTGGGGGGGGGGGGGGTAGGTGGGCTGTGAGTGGGAGGGAGGTGATCTGTGCATGGGGGGTAGGTGATCAGTGGATGGTGGTAAAACGGGAATGTGTGTGGTGGGAGGTACGTGATCTGGGTGTGTGGGGGGGGGGGGGGTGTTGGGTCATCTGTGTTTGGGGAGGAGGTATGTGATCTGTGTGTAGGGGGGGGGCATAGGTGATTCTTGTGTGGAGGAGGTAGGTAATTTGTGTGTAGGGGGAGGTTGTTAGGTGATCTGTGTTTGGGGGGGGGGGGGTAGGTGATCCGTGTGGAGGAGGAGGAGGGGAGGTAGGTGATCTGTGTGGAGGGAGGGGAGGTAGGTGATCTGTGTGAAGGAGAAGGAGGGAAGGTAAATAGGTGATCTCTGTGTGGGGGAGGAGGAGGGGAGGTAGGTGATCTCTGTATGGGGGGGGGAGGAAGGAAGGGAGGTAGGTGATCTGTGTGTGGGGGAGGAGGAGGGGAGGTAGGTGATCTCTGTATGGGGGAGGGAGGTAGGTGATCCGTGTGGGGGAGGAGGAGGGGAGGTAGGAGATCTGTGCGGGGGGAGGAGGGGAGGTAGGTGATCTCTGTGTGGGGGAGGAGGAGGTAGTTGATCTCTGTATGGGGAAGGAGGAGGGGAGGTAGGTGATCTGTGTGGGGGAGGTAGGTGATCTCTGTGTGGGGGAGGAGGGGAGGTAGGTGATCTGTGTGGGGGAGGTAGGTGATCTCTGTATGGGGGAGGAGGGGGTAGGTGATCTCTGTATGGGGGAGGAGGAGGGGGGTAGGTGATCTCTGTATGGGGGAGGGGAGGTAGGTGATCTCTGTATGGGGAAGGTAGGTGATCTCTGTATGGGGAGGGGAGGTAGGTGATCTCTGTATGGGGGGGAGGAGGAGGAGGGGAGGTAGGTGATCTGTATGTTGTAATTCTTCTCTCGGGACATTCTGTGAACAAAGTTCACCATGACCTGATTTTTGTTCAGTACATATGTGTGCACTTACTTTACCGCCCCTCCCCCATAGTGACCTCACATTGCCCCTCCATAGCTCCCTATTCTTACCCCGATCTCTCCAGAAGTTTTTCTTCAGTCTCCTGTCTGTCTCTGGCTGCAGGAACGTGCGGACGGAAGAAGAGGGGGAGGAGATGTTGTTCTGAATGTTATTTTAGCTCAGAGAGAGGGGGAGGGGTGTCCTCCATTTTCTTGTAGCTCAGAGAGGGGGAGAGAGGTGTCCTCCATTTTCTTGTAGCTCAGAGAGAGGGGTGTCCTCCATTTTCTTGTAGCTCAGAGAGAGGGAGGAGTGTCCTCCATTTTCTTGTAGCTCAGAGAGAGGGAGGGGTGTCCTCCATTTTCTTGTAGCTCAGTGATCTGATCTTCCTGTAATGACTTCTTATTGTTTAGAAGAAATGCGTCCATTGATATAGATCTTCCTCCGTTATATTCAATGTGTCCATGCTTTGCTTTCCTGGTGGATGGTGGGGGTTTCCACTGTCCTCCATTTTCTTGTAGCTCATAGAAGGGGAGGGGGTGCCCTCCATTTTCTTGTAGCCCAGAGAGGGGGAGGGCGGGGTTCTCTCCATTTTCTTGTAGCCCAGAGAGGGGGAGGGGTGCCCTCCATTTTCTTGTAGCCCAGAGAGGGGGAGGGGTGCCCTCCATTTTCTTGTAGCCCAGAGAGGGGGAGGGCGGGGTGTCTTCCATTTTCTTGTAACTCAGAGAAAGGGAAAGGGGGGGGGGTGTCCTCCATTCTCTCGTAGGTCAGGGATTCCTGTAATGACACAATGGGGGTTATTTACGAAAGGCAAATCCACTTTGCACTACAAGTGCACGTGCAGTCGCTGGAGATCCGAGGGGGACATGCAAGAAAAATAAAAAACATAACATTTTAGCTCGCACATGATTGGATGATAAAATCAGCAGAGTTTCCCCTCATTTTTAGATCTTCCCCTCAGATCTATAGCGAGCGCACTTGTAGTGCAAAGTGGATTTGCCTTTTGTAAATAACCCCCAATGACTTCTCATTGTTTAGAAGAAATGTCTCCATTGATAGAGATCTTCCTCCTTTATAGTATCCATGCTTTTCCTTTCCCTGTGCTGGGGGAGGGGGGGGGGGAATCTGTGACATCAGCCCCGCCCACTTCCTGTCCTACTGGAGAGCTGATTCAAATGTAACCCTTTCACTGCTGGAACTATTTTTTCCATGGATTTCTATTACAAGAAAAAGTACCAATCCCCCCCACCGACATGAAAAAACAAACAAAAAAAATGATGTCAGCTGTGCTCCACGACCATATCAGACTGCGTCCAATAAGTGCAGACGCGCGTACACACGATCGGACACTCCGACAACAAAACTGTGGATTTCTTTTCCGACGGAATGTCGGCTCAAACTTGTCTTGCATACACACGATCACACAAATGTTGTCGGAAATTGCCTAACGTCAAAAACGCGGTGAAGTACAACCCGTACGACGAGCCGAGAAAAATGAAGTCTACGAGCATGCGTAGAATTTTTGTGCGTTGAATTGTGGACAACTTTTGTTGTCGGAAAATGTGAGAACCAGCTCTCAAATTTTTGTTGTCCGACAGCAAATGTCCGATGGAGCCTACACACGGTCAGATTTTCCGACGACAAGCTCACATCGAACAATTGTTCTTGGAAATTCCGACCGCGTGTATACGCGGCATTAGACGTGTGAGCGACCACCGAATGGCGATCCTCATAATTGTCCACAGGAGGCGCCATAAACCTTCACAGCCCTTTCATTTACCGAAAACCATAAATAGCGGTCCTGGAATGATTCCATCGCTCCGCGTGTGCCGCCGTACCCAATACGTTCAGTACAATCTGTGTACACATGTGCGCCCTCCTTGGGTTTGTGCTTTGTGTGTGTGTGCCTATGGGGGAGGCAGGACTTTATTATATTTTTGGTTCACCTAGCTTTATTGATGTCACAAGGGAAGGACAAGGCTCACAGAACAGAGATTGTACAGATTGTACCGTGTGTGACTAAATGTCCTGAATTTACCACGATTGTCCCACAGTGACTGAGTCCCAGGAACACACAGGAAGGTGTAAGTGTTCCTCGTGCCTCCACTGAAGGCGTGTACCCCTCATCTCTGCCCCCCCCCCCAGTCCTGAGACCACAAACTGCCCACATTTCTCAATTTACTGCATCCAGCGTCTGTCCTCCCCGCTCCTCACATTTCAGGACTGTTAGACCCCCCCATACACACTATACAACTTTTGTTGTCTGATTTCCTTTAGATTTACCAAAACCATGTAGTGGAAGGCAGGGCCGATCCTAGGGTCACAGGCGCCTGGGTGCAGAAATATTTCTGGCGCCCCCACATGGGGGTGATCATTTTTACTAACTCCTCCCCTTTACACATGTTTCTATGGCAATGACTCAACCACAGAGATGCTCCCCCACGAAGTCTTCATTACCCCGGGATCCTTACATGACCTCTTAACAATAAACAAAATACAGGAAGAGAAGCAGAGAACTTTATTGGGACCTGGAGGGGGGGCCTCTGTGATGGACACAGAGGGGGCTTCTGTTAGAAAGACCCCCAGACATACTACAGACATGATACAGGAGACGGTCAGAGACTGCAGACATGATACAGGAGATGATCAGAGACTGCAGACATGATACAGGAGATGATCAGAGACTGCAGACCTAGTACAGGAGACGGTCAGAGACTGCAGACATACTACAGGAGATAAAAAAGAAAGAGAGAGCGGGACTTTAAATGAAGCATGTGCAGGGATCAGATTACAATGGATAGGGGGAAAATAATAAATCTGGAATAAGTTATTAATTTCAAGACTTTCAAATAATGCACCGTCCATGACTATATTGCATTATTAAAGAAATTTGGTAAACATATATATATATATATACTTGACAGAAAAAGCTGGGGTATTTAATATAGAAAAAAGGGGGGGGGGGGGTTTTGGGGCTATAAATTAGATGACAAACTCAAATACAGGTGAAGCAATAAACATTTCTAACCAGGTTCCTCCTTACCATCCAATCAGCAAGCCAAGTTCAACGGTCTAACTATACATATTAAAAGCAGAGGATTAGTCGCACACATTTGCAAATATATGTTTTAAGCTGCAGAGCCATCGCCAAGGCTCCCTGCGATTCTGCAGTCCTAACTACACACTTTTTAAGTCTCCTCAATGGAGGCATGTACAAACTGATGCATTGATTTTATCTATTGCTGCAGTTTCTTTTTGTGGTTTTGTTTTTTCATTTCTTACCAGGCATAGGTGCAGGTGGGGACACACCCCCCAATCACCTGTCCTTCATCCACCCATCAGTTTGTACATGCCTCCATTGAGGAGACTTTAAAAAATGTGTAGTTAGGACTGCAGAATCGCAGGGAGCCTTGGCGATGGCTCTGCAGCTTAAAACATATATTTTCAAATGTGTGCGACTAATCCTCTGCTTTTAATATGTATAGTTAGACCGTTGTACTTGGCTTGCTGATTGGATGGTAAGGAGGAACCTGGTTAGAAATGTTTATTGCTTCACCTGTATTTGAGTTTGTCATCTAATTTATAGCCCCAAAACCCCCCCCCCTTTTTTCTATATTAAATACCCCAGCTTTTTCTGTCAAGTATATATATATATATATATGTTTACCAAATTTCTTTAATAATGCAATATAGTCATGGACGGTGCATTATTTGAAAGTCTTGAAATTAATAACTTATTCCAGATTTATTATTTTCCCCCTATCCATTGTAATCTGATCCCTGCACATGCTTCATTTAAAGTCCCGCTCTCTCTTTCTTTTTTATTATACAACCAGGGATGGAGGTGGTTTACTAACCACCTCATTTAAAGTCCCAAATTTGAACCCCCCCCCCTTTATTCCATACTACAGGAGACGGTCAGAGACTGCAGACATAGTACAAGAGATGATCAGAGACTGCAGACATAATACAGGAGATGGTCAGAGACTGCAAACATGATACAGGAGATGGTCAGAGACCACAGACATAGTACAGGAGACGGTCAGAGATTGCAGACATAGTACAAGAGATGATCAGAGACTGCAGACATAATACAGGAGATGGTCAGAGACTGCAAACATGATACAGGAGATGGTCAGAGACCACAGACATAGTACAGGAGACGGTCAGAGATTGCAGACATAATACAGGAGATGATCAGAGACTGCAGACATAATACAGTAGATGGTCAGAGACTGCAGACATAATACAGGAGATGATCAGAGACTGCAGACATAATACAGGAGATGATCAGAGACTGCAGACCTAATACAGGAGATGGTCAGAGACTGCAGACATAGTACAGGAGATAGTCAGAGACTGCAGACATAGTACAGGAGATGGTCAGAGACTGCAGACATAGTACAGGAGATGGTCAGAGACTGCAGACATAGTACAGGAGATGGTCAGAGACTGCAGACATAATACAGGAGATGGTCAGAGACCGCAGACATAGTACAGGAGATGGTCAGAGACTGCAGACATAATACAGGAGATGATCAGAGACTGCAGACATAGTATAGGAGATGGTCAGAGACTGCAGACATAGTATAGGAGATGGTCAGAGACACATCAGTTCTGGACGGACACACACCTATGCTCAGAACACTAGTTCTGGACGGACACAAACAAGGAGAGAAGGAGGGAGGGGAAAACTCTGCCACTTTGGTGCCCCCACCTCTGCAGGCGCCTGGGTGCAAAGCACCCTGTGCACCCTGCCTAGGATCGGCCCTGATGGAAGGGGCTGCCTGATTGCATACAAACTGAAACCCTAAAGCTTCATACACGCGATCGGACTTCCAACTGACTTTTCCGTTGATTTTGCTCCGAGGGGGCGTGGCCGTGAACTTGTTCTGCATACACACGGCAGGACTTGTTCAGACAACTTTCTCCAAATCACGTGGTTTTTCAGCTCTTTACCGCCACCCTGTGGGCAACTTCTGCTATTGTTGTCTGATCTTTAGCTTTGGTTCTAAACATGCGCGTTTGTACTTTGGACCTTAGTCCGATGGACTTGTGTACACACAATAGGATTTTGCTCCATCGGACATTTGTTCCCGGAAAGTTTGTTCGTTCTCACATCGAACATTTGTCCGATGAAAAAGCGAAAAAAGTTTGTCCAATGGAGCGTACACACGGTCGGATTGTCCGCTAAAACAGGTCCGTCGGACGTTTGTTGTCAAAAAATCTTATCGTGTGTGTATGGGCCTTAAAGCCTCGTACACACGATCGGATTATCCGACGGGAATTGTGTGACGACAGGCTGTTGTCGGAAAATCCGTCCGTTTATATGCTCCATCGGACAATTGTTGTCGGATTTGTTCCAGACAGATGTGGGATGGCAGGCTTTAACCACTTCCGGACCGCCGCATGTACATTTACGTCGGCAGAATGGCACGGACAGGCACATTGGCGTACCTGTACGTCCCTGCCTAGACGTGGGTCGGGGGTCCGATCGTGACCACCCCCCCCGGTACATGCGGCGGTTCCCGTGGCTGTCCGAGCGCTCTGGGATGAGGGCGCGGCTATTCGCTTCTAGCCGCCCCCTCGCGATCGCTCCCCGGAGCTGAAGAACGGGCAGAGCCGTATGTAAACACGGCTTCCCCGTGCTTCACTGTGGTGGCTGCATCGATCGTGTGATCCCTTTTGTAGGGGAGACTCGATCGATGACGTCAGACCTACAGCCACACCCCCCTACAGTTGTAAACACACACTAGGTGAACCCTAACTCCTACAGCGCCCCCTGTGGTTAACTCCCAAACTGCAACTGTCATTTTCACAACAAACAATGCAATTTAAATGCATTTTTTCTGTGAAAATGACAATGGTCCCAAAAACGTGTCAAAATTGTCCGAAGTGTCCGCCATAATGTCGCAGTCACGAAAAAAATCGCTGATCGCCGCCATTAGTAGTAAAAAAAAAAAAAAAAATAATAAAACTACTATTTTGTAAACGCTATAAATTTTGCGCAAACCAATCGATAAATGCTTATTGCGTTTTTTTTTACCAAAAATACGTAGAAGAATACGTATCGGCCTAAACTGAGGAAAAAAAATGTTTATATATGTTTTTGGGGGATATTTATTATAGCAAAAAGTAAAAAATATTGCATTTTTTTCAAAATTGTCGCTCTATTTTTGTTTATAGCGCAAAAAATAAAAACCGCAGAGGTGATCAAATACCACCAAAAGAAAGCTCTATTTGTGGGGAAAAAAGGACGCCAATTTTGTTTGGGAGCCACGTCGCACGACCGCGCAATTGTCTGTTAAAGCGACGCAGTGCCGAATTGTAAAAACCCCTTGGGTCATTTAGCAGCATATTGGTCCGGTCCTTAAGTAGTTAAAATTGTCCGCCAACAAATGTGTGTTGTCAGATCAGTGGTGTAGCGTGGGGGGTGCAAGGGGGACCACCGCCCCGGGCGCAAAATTTGGAGGGGCGCTGTCACGAGTGTGGAGAGGAGGGAGCGCCAACAACAGATAGGACATAGTAACATATGCATGATGTCACCACTCCAGACTTTACCAGTCATTATCAAGCATCTCCTCTTCCCTACAGCCACCGCTGTCTCACACAGTAAGTCCATGGGTCAGGGGGGCGCAAATTACTTGCCTTGCCCCAGTCGCTGACAACCCACGCTACGCCACTGTGTCGGATTTTCCAAAGTACAAACACGCATGCTCGGAAGCAATGCTCACCATAAAGGCCCATACACACGATCTGACTTTTTGACAACAAACCTCCGACAGGCCTGTTTTTGCAGACAATCCGACCGTGTGTACGCTCCACCGGACAAGTTTTTTTGCTTTTTCATCGGACAAATGTTTGCTGTGAGAACAGACAAACTTTCCGGCAACAAATGTCTGACGGAGCAAATCTGATCATGTGTACATAAGTCCAAAGTACAAACACGCATGCTCAGAATCAATGCTAAACATCAGACAACAATAGCAGAAGTTGCCCACAGGGTGTCGGTAAAGAGCAGAGAAAACACGTGATTTGGAGAAAGTTGGCCGTGTGTATGCAGACCAAGTTCACGGACAACGCTCTTCGGAGCAAAATCCACGGAAAAGTCCGTTGGAAGTCCGATCGTGTGTATGGGGCTTAACACAACATTATCAGAAGTTGCCCAAAGGGGCGGCGCTAAAGAGCTGAAAAAACAAGTAGTTTCGTGTTTGTTGGCCGACAATTATTTGCAGTTTCTATGCAAGACAAGTTCATGGCCAACGCCCTTCGGACAAAAGTCCTACGCTTTGTCCGATGAAAATCCGATCGTGTGTACGAGGCTTTAAGGTTTGACCCTTATATTATATGGTTTTGGTAAATCTGAAGGAACAAATCTACAGAAAATTGTGTAGTGTGTATCCAGGTTTAGTACCCAAAGTAGCAGACACCTCCCAGGACAGACAGAAATGACAAGGACCCCCTGATCCTCCCTGGCACTGCCCTGTCTGTGTCTCTTCTGGTGCCGAGCGGACACTGCACAGCTTCCACCAGAGGTTCCCAGCAGAAGGAGCCAAGTGGAACCATCCAAGAGGACCCCAACCATGGTAGAGTCATCAGAGGAGCTCCACATCAACCTCCAGAAAGGGTCAGCATCAGCCAGGCGTTCATCTCCCAATTCCCCCCATTGTGCACCATTGCCGCCTCCATCCACTCCAGTGTCCGGCAATCCACCCCACTGCCCCCTGACCACACTTCCACACTTGGCCGGTGCAAGGACTTTTGACACCTTAGGCGAAACCTAATTTTGCTACCCCCTGGCTCCACCCCATTTGCCTTGCCCATGTGCATTAATGAAGCGCCCATCAATGCAGCCTCACCAGCACCCATCAGTCCAGCCTCACTAGCACCCATCAATGCAGCCTCACCAGCGTCCATCAAGGCAGCCTCACCAGCACCCATCAAATGCAGCCTCACCAGTGCCCATCAATGAATGTTTGCTTGCTTCCATTCATTCTGGAGTCGGGACACAGACACAGTCCTCCGCTGCGCCTCTGACACTATGTGCGAATGGAGAGGCGGCTGCCTGCTGATGCTGGAGACATAGTTTCTTGCTGCAGAGAGCAGACAGTAGAAACACCAGTGGGCCAGGCGCCCCTAGGCAGCAGTGCACCCAAGGCGACTGCCTAGTTTGCCTAGTGGTAGCACTGGCCCTGCTTCCACATGTCCACTCCACTTTACCCCATTGCCCCCTTTCCTCTCACCATCCCCTGTCCACCCACTGCTCCCCTCTTCCATCATTTAACACCAGTGTCCCTTCACTTCCCCCCCATCCAACACTTTCCCGCCCACCGACCCTCTGTTCTCCCCACTGTCCCCCAGTCTCACCACTGAGCACTAGTACCCAAATCCCCCCACCCCCGTTCACCACATACCCCTATCTACCGATGTCCTCCTGTCACCTGCTGCCCCCTTTCCATTCCTGCCACCCATCCCTTATGTCCTCCACTACCCCTGTTTAATCACTGGGCATCAGTGCCCCCCTGTCCATCCCACTAACCTCTGCATCACTGTCCAACTACTGCCTCTCTGTTCTCCACCCCCCATCCCACCACTGAGCACCAGTGCCCCCTTGTTCACACAATTCCCCATCCACTTGTGTCCCTGCTGGCCACCCGTCCACCCACTGCCTCCCCCATCACCCCACTGCCCCCATCTCACCACTAAGCACAAGTGCCCTCGGCCACCCACTGAGCTCCAGTTTCCTGCCTGTCCACCCAACTGCCGCCCTGTCCACCCCACTTCCAAGCTGTCATAATTAGCAGTCTGCCATAGGGTTCACTACCTTGTGGTGCACTCCTGACTCCAACGGGGTGCATCTGTCATCTGGCCACAGGTGGCCTGACAATATAGTGAACTAAGTGTAGGACATTGATTTCTTCATGGGACCCCCCATTTTTCTGCACGTTTTAGAAACAGATCATCCCACAGGTCTACACAGTGTCCTTCATGTGACAGAAATACATTGTCCCTTGGGACTCCACGTTGTCTCTGATTGTAGCAGACATGGTTTATTACACAGGACACCTAGATATTCAATCCATATGGTAGATTCATTTAGGGAACCCAGTCCATGGCAGTAGGCACACATCAGATCATCAGCACAGGCTGGGCTCTGAAGAAGAAGGTCTCAAAACACGTCAGCCGGCAGAGGCCCCTGAAACCTCCTCTGTTACCATCTGGAGTCTGATGTCATTAGACCAATTGCTGTTATCTGGAGATTATTTGTATCGCGAGTCTTCTCCCATACGTTTGTGAGTAGTCTTTTACTTTATTTTTAAATAAAATATATCCAAGGATAATGCACAAGGCCGGTGTGCCCTTTTTTTTCTTTTTCCTCTTCAGGATCCCAGACCACCCTTGCCCCAACCTTCCCCCTTTTTATAGCCCATTTGGGTAGGAAGGCAGGACCTAACAAACCTGAGAAAGGAGGCTAGAAAAGTTAAACCCTTCTCTTAACTAGGTTAAAGCAGAGCCCAACTTGTAGGCAACCTGCCTACAAATGGACATCACCAGACAGCTACTCCGGTACTCATGCCACTCCATGCCTTCACACTCTCCACCTTCAGTAAATGTTGGGCAGAAGGTGCAAGAGAGGCCTACACAATGTCCCAGCCTTCACCAGATAAGCGATACATAGGAAGCAGCTTTTTCACCAGACAGTGCCCCCTCCTCGTCTGGGTCCCAGTCACAGACCTACCTGGAGTGCTGTTGTCACAGAGGAGTGGGGAACCTATTTGCAATGGGAGACATGGCCAGATAATCTTCAGCTTGCCATACATGGTTAGTTTTATTTTTTTTCTGGCTGAATGAAGAAGAAGAAGAAGAAGAAAAAAAAAAACACATACTCCTTCAACCACACAATGGGCCAGATTCTCATAGATCAGCATATCTACGAGCGGGGCCTAGCGTATGCCATTAACACTACGCCGCCGCAACTTACTGGAGCAAGTGCCGTATTCTCAAAGCACTTGCTCCATAATTTGCGGCGGTGTGGTGTAAATGGCCCGGCGTATCCCCGCGTAATTCAAAGGGGGCGGCTTGTATTTAAATTAAGCGCGCCCCCGTGTCGAACGAACTGCGCATGCGCCGGCCTTAAACGTAGCCCAGTGCGCATGCTCCGTAGTACGCCGCAAATACATTGGTTTCGACGTGAACGTAATTAACGCACAGCCCTATTCGCGACGAGTTACGTTAAGGACGTAAACGACGGGAAAACCCGACGCTGTCCCGACAGCCATACTTAACATGGCATACGGCGGACCGGCGTAAGGTTACCCCTCATATAGCAGGGGTAACCTTACGCTTACGGAAACAACGTAAACTACGGCGAAGCGGCGCAAAAACATTTGGGAATCGGCGTATCGGCTCATTTGCATATGCGACGCTGAAATCGACGTAAAAGCCACCTATCGGCCAGCGTAGTATTGCATTTAGGATCCGACGGTGTAAGTGACTTACACCAGTCGGATCCTAGCCTAATTCTGGCGTATCTTGTTTTGAGAATACAAAACAATGATACGCCGGCGGGATTTTCGAATTACGCCGGTGTATCTGTAGATACACTGGCGTAATTCTTTTGAGAATCTGGCCCAATAAGGAGAATGAAAGAATCCTCCACACTGGGGGCCAGATTCACGTAGATCAGCGGATCTATAGATCCGCTCGATCTACGTGATTTAAGATCCGCTCCCACAAGTTTGAGAGGCAAGTGGCTAATTCACAAAACACTTACCTCCAAACTTGCGGCGGCGGATCCTAAATCCCCCGGCGGAATTCAAATTCCGCGGCTAGGGGGAATGTACTATTTAAATCAGGCGCGTTCCCGCGCCGATTTAAATGCGCATGCGCCGTCCGGGGAATTTCCCGGCGTGCATTGCTCCCACTGACGTCGCTAGGACGTCAGTGGTTTCGACGCTTATGTAAACGACGTCCATCCGTATTCTAGAACGACTTACGCAAACGACGTTAAAAAATTCAAATTCGACGCGGGAACGCAGGCTATACTTAACATTGGCTGCGCCTGATAAAAGCAGGGGTAAGTATACGACGGGTACGCCGCTACGGAAACGTCGTAAGAAGACTGCGTCGGGTCCGCGTACGTTCGTGAATTTGCGTTTCTCGCTGATTTACATATTATTCAAGGTAAATCAGCGGGAACGCAGCCGGCGCCATTTTTTAATTGAAAAAAAGATCCGACAGTGTAACACAGTTACACCTGTCAGATCTTAGCCCTATCTATGCGTATCTGATTCTATGAATCAGGCGCATAGATAGGACCAGTGTAAGTCAGAGATACGACGGTGTATCTGTAGATACACCGTCGTATCTCTTTGTGAATCTGGCCCTGGGACTTTGTGTATTGACAGCAGAACCCACTGCTGTCAGAATACACCACTCTAAGGCCGGGTACACACGAGAGGATTTATCCGCGGAAACGGTCCGGGGGACCGTTTCCGCGGATAAATCCTCTGGCGGATTTTGATCTCATGGTTGTACTAACCACGAGATCAAAATCCCCGCGGAATTCCGTCTGCGGTGACGTGTCGCGCCGTCGCCGCGATGATGACGCGGCGACGTGCGCGACGCTGTCATATAAGGAATTCCACGCATGCGTCGAATCATTGCGACGCATGCGGGGGATGGATTCGGACGGATTGATCCGGTGAGTCTGTACAGACCAGCGGATCAATCCGTTGGACTGGATTCCAGCGGATCGATTTCTTAGCATGTCAAGATATTTTGATCCGCTGGAAATCCATCCCGGGGGACAAAAATCCGCGGAAACAGATCCGCTGGATTGTACACACCAGGGGATCTATCCGCTGGAGCCGGTCCGCGGATCAATTCCAGCGGATCGATCCTCTCGTGTGTACGCCTTATGTGTCCCTTCAACAGACTTCAGTCAAAGATCAACTTCTCTCAAGGAAAGATGCCCACACATTGATCAAAAATGTATTCAGTCCCATATTTTGATCAGTGTATGGACAGCTTTAGTAGGTAGCTTAAGCTTGGCTGCAGAGGCTTGGCAAAATGCCGCTTGACCACTACCAAGAGAGATAAGAGTTATTCATGTATTAGCTGGGGATCTGGAAATAAAGAAAACACTTAGGAACCCAGATCATTTAATTTTTGATGCAAATGAATAACATGTTCAATTAAAGCTTCATACGCAGCACAAAAAAAAAAAAAAAAAAAAAAATAGGAAAATCATTAAGGAAAACACAGTTCAGTCATTGGTGCTTGTTCAAAAAGTATCTCAAAGGGTAAAGTATTCCATGGCTCTCTAGGTGTGTGCTTGATGGACAAAAGCACTAAACTAAATTGCATCATCCATTACATTCATGCTTGCTTAATTGTAGCAAGTTTGCTTTTCAAGGTATCATTGCACCTTATTCCAATAAATTGTTGGATGACATGGGGAGTTAAACTTGGCATGGCTTGCAGACTTGACGTCATCACGCTCTTGACGAAGGAGCTCGGAGCTTATACCACAGGAGAGACAGGAGAAGCCGCCGCGTCCCCATTAGATGTGCTTCTTAATCGCAATTTGATGCCATCGAACATAAGTGCATAGTATCTTTGCCTATTAAACTCACCCTTAAGGTATTACGCTATGGTCCTCTTTCTTTTTATTTCCTGATCATCTGAGACCATAGGCACCACCTCACACATCTTACAGGAGGGTCTAGAGCAGTGATGGCGAACCTTGGCACTCCAGATGTTTTGGAACTACATTTCCCATGATGCTCATCTACAATGCAGAGTGCATTTGCATCATGGGAAATGTAGTTCCAAAACATCTGGGGTGCCAAGGTTCGCCATCACTGGTCTAGAGGGAGACCTAAAATCCCCAGGTGCGCTGAGATCACTGTAATGGTGATCGCACTGACAGGGTAAGGAGACTACATTACCACATTTGGGTGTCTTCCTGGTGGATGAATTTTCTCTCTATCCTCTATTGGTGTCCAATCGGATTTTCCCTTCAAGGAGTCACCTATCCTGCAAGGATTTATTGTTCACTTATTTGTTCAATTATTTCAATATTTTTTCACCTACTCTCCATTTATTTTTCATCATTTTTGGACGTCATACTCTACACCAGGGGTGGCCAACCAGTGGTCCGGGGGCCACATGTGGCCCGCGGAGCCCTCTGATGTGGCCCGTGACCTCTTGCTCTGGAATGGCGGTTTGGCAAGCCCAGATCGCAGGTTGTCAACGTGCCATACCACAGCATCAGTGTTGTGAATGAAGCCGGTGGATGGGGAAGAAAGTGGCTGCGGAGCAAAGCCGCATAAGCCGATGCTTCATCTACAGCGCCTGCTTTTGCCACAGGCGGAGTCTATGGCAAAGTTCAGCTAACCCGCAGGATAGACACAGGTGCACTACAATGCACCCGCAGTGTGGGTAAACCGCAGCACATCAGTGTGAAAGCAGTCTTAGGCCCTTTTCATCAACCCAACCAAATGGGACCTTCAATTCACCTCTATAGAGCTACAGATGTCTGTTTACGCCCACCTACCTCCAATCCAAAAAACAGAAGGGAATTTGTCCCCTTCCATCTGGGTGGATCGGAGAGCCTATAGAATAGCCGTGACCTGTCATCTGCCTGCTCCGCTCATTATGGCCCGCGACTGGTTACCAAGTTGCTTAAGTGGCCCTTACTCTTCAAAAGGTTGGGCACCCCTGCTCTACACAGTGGGACTTTTCTATATTTCACTTATTCTTTGTTACATTATTTCATGTATTAGTGTGAGAAGTTTCTCATTTCACAATTCAATATTGTTTATGTAGGATCAATTTATTTTAGATCTTTTTTCACTTATTTCTTGAGCGCTGTACTACATTTTACACATGTTTTAGGAATTTTTTGTATCACAAATTTTTTGGTACTGGCAGCTAGTTATTAATTCACTTACTAATTATTGGGGTTTGTCACCCATCTTTCTATTTAGCGCAGTGTTTTTTTTTTTTCTTTCTAGACATTTTCATTGCTGCAGAGAGGAATCTCTAGGAGAAGGGGTTATCAAAGGGGTAGCAGCTGAAGAGGGTGAACCCTCTGGTGCCAGGGAAGCTTTGTCCAATTCAGAACACAATTTATTTCCAGTGTGAACCTTCAGGTGTCTGGTAAGATGTGTCTTCTGTATAAAAGTTTTTTCACATTTAGAACATTGAAACGGCTTCTCTCCCGTGTGAAGCTTCTCATGTCTGATAAGATGGGTCTTCTGGGCAAAAGCTTTATCACATTCAGAACAATGAAAAGGCTTCTCTATATATGGTTTCCCTCCAGCATGAACCTTCTCATGTCTTAGAAGACCTGACATTACTATAAAAGCTTTACCACATTCAGAACACTGAAATGGTTTCTCTCTCTTGTGAATCATCTGGTGTTTGACAAGGTTTGACCTCCTTGCAAATGCTTTGTCACATTCAGAACATTGATATGGCCTCTCTCCAGTGTGCACCCTCTTGTGATTGACGAGATCAGACTTAATTTTAAAAGCTTTGTCACATTCACTACAGCGATACGGCTTCTCTCCAGTGTGGGTCCTCTCATGTATGATAAGCTCTGACTTTCCTGTAAAAGCTCTGTCACATTCAGAACACTTGTACGGCTTCTCTCCAGTGTGAATCCTCTCGTGCATGATAAGGTTTCCCTTCAATGTAAAAGCTTTGCCACATTTCGAACAGCAAAATGGCTTCACTCCAGTGTGGACCCTCTCGTGCCTGAGAAGCATAGATTTCACCCTAAAAGCTTTGTTACATTCAGAACACTGATATGGCTTCTCTCCAGTGTGGACCCTCTGGTGCATAATAAGGTTTGACTTCTCTCTAAAAGGTTTGTTACATTCAGAGCACCGATAGGGTGTCTCTCCAGTGTGAAGTCTTTGGTGTGTGGTGAGGTTTGATTTCCATGAAAAAGCTTTTTTGCACTCAGAACACTTATACGGCTTTTCTCTAGTATGAACCCTTTGGTGTAGGATGAACAGTGACTTTGCTGTAAAAGCTTTGTCACATTCTGAACAATAATAAGGCTTTTTTAGATGGTGAGCCTTCCGGTGCGCAATAAGAGCAGACTTCCATGCAAAAGCTTTGCCGCAGTCAGGACACTGATGGAGGTTCTCACCAGTGTGAATCATTTGGTGTGTAATGAGACGTGCCATTTGTGTAAAAGCTTTATCACATTTTGTGCATGGATATGGCTTCTCTCCAGTGTGAAACCTCTGGTGTCTGATAAGTCGTGACCTTGTTTTGAAAGCCGTGTCACATTCAGAACACTGAAACGAGTTTGTGTGAAGCGTCTGATGTCTGCGAAGATCTGACTTCCTTAAAAAAGCTTTGTCACATTCTGAACACTGAAATGGTTTGGCTCCAGTGTGGACAATCTTATGACTGGTAAGCTGCGCATTTGATGTAAAAGCTTTGCCACATTCAGGACACTGAAATGGCTTCTCCCCTGTATGACCCCTCTCGTGTGTGATAAGATTTGCCTTTGTTGCAAAAGCTTTGCCACATTTGTCACATTGAAACGGCTTCTCTCCTGTATGGACCCTCTCGTGTGTTATAAGTTTAGACTTTACGGAGAAAGCTTTGCCACATTTGGCACAAAAATACCTCTTCACTTTAGTGTGAACTCCTTCGGGTCCAAGGTTTGGTTGAATTGCAAAAGCCAAGATGCATTCCGAAGACAGATACTGCTTCCCTTCCATGTGTTCCATCTGGGATTTAGTTAGGTCTGATTTTGTAGTAAGGTAAAGTTTCTCTCTTGTATTGAGCTTAAAGTCGTTTACTTCCAGAACCCTAAAACGACTTCTCTTCTGTTGCCCCCAAAGGTTGGATCAATGCTGAAGAATATCCAAAACAATCAAGAAATGCAGAACACCGATATGGCTGGTGTCCAGAGTGAATCCTCCAGTAAAGACTTTCAGGCACTCAGAAAACCCATAACAACTTGTCACCAGGGTGACACAATTGACAATGAAGACCAACGCGACCATTACCAGGGAAATTCAGTTGGGATGATGAAGACCATTGTGACCAAAAGTTTGGTTCCTCAACCGACCTGAAAAAAAGAAAAAAGTGAAATTCTGTAAAACAGGCTATAGTAAAGTTACTTTCTCTTTCATTTCACATGCATTATTAAATAAAAAAATTGTATGCGATATACATGTTTAAATGTTTGTAATTCATTTTATAGGCATCTCGTTATAATTTCCTTTGGTTGGTATAGTTTAATGCATTCTTTGTTCCCATTCAGACCATTGAGCTGCATTTTCAGCATAAACAATCAGAAGCAGTTAAAGTGGAGGTTCACCGCTAAAATGCTGTTCTTACCCTTAGAGTGATGCTCGTTGTGTCTAGGGGAATTGGCTAGTTGTTTTAAACTCAAACCTGTACTTACCTTTTTAGAGAGCGATCTTCTCCGCCACTTCCGGGTATGGGCTGCGGGACTGGGCGTTCCTTCTTGATTGACAGTCTTCCGACAGGCTTCCGACGGTCGCATCCATCGCGTCACGATTTTCCGAAAGTAGCCGAACGTCGGTGCGCAGGCGCAGTATAGAGCCGTACCAACGTTCGGCTTCTTTCGGCTACTCGTGACGCGATGGATGCGACCGTCGGAAGCCTGTCGGAAGACTGTCAATCAAGAAGGAACGCCCGCTCCCGAAGACCCATACCCGGAAGTGGCGGAGAAGATCGCCCTCTAAAACGGTAAGTACTGCTCGGGTTTTAAAACAACTAGCCGATTCCCCTAGACAAAACGAGCATCAATCTAAGGGAATCGAAGTTAAAAAAAACATTTATGGGAGAACTCCCGCTTTAAGCTTGGTTCAGCAGGTTTTTCTATAAATAATGGGGCAGATCCACATACATCGGTGCAGGACACAGTGTATATGTAAGATACGCTACGCCGCTGTAACTTACTTTTAGTTGGTTTGAATCCTCAACGAATCCGCGCCATAAGTTACGACGGCGTAGCGTATCTCTCGCGGCATAAGGGCGCGGAATTCAAATTCGGCGGGTAGGGGGCGTGTTTCATTTAAATGAAGCGTGTCCCCGCGCCGAACGAACTGCGCATGCGCCACCCGTAAAAACTCCCAGGGTGCATTGCTCCAAATGACGTCGCAAGGACGTCATTGTTTTCGTCGTGAACGTAAATGGCGTCCAGCCCCATTCACGGACGACTTACGCAAACGACGTAAAATTTTCAAAATTATACGTGGGAACGACGGCAATACTTAACATTGAGTACGCCACCATATAGAAGCTTTAACTATATGCCGGAAAAAGCCGAACGGAAACGACGTAAAAAAAATGCGATGGCCGGTCGTACGTTCGTGGATCGTCGGAAATAGCTCATTTGCATACTCGATGCGGATTACGACGGGAACGCCACCTAGCGGACGCTGAAAAATTGCATCTAAGATCCGACGGCGTACGAAGACGTACGCCTGTCGGATCTAACCCAGATGCCGTCGTATCTTGTTTTGAGCATTCAAAACCAAGATACGACGCAGGAATTTTTAAATTACGCCGGCGTATCAATAAACTTGTTCAGTGGAAATACCTGCTACTGTTTATGCCCTGTACAAACACGAGCGGAATTCCTGACAGAAAAAGTTCGATGGGAGCTTTTTTGCCCCATCGGCTCCATCGGACTTTTACGGTCGGAATTCCTGCCAGCAAAAGATTGAGAGCTGGTTCTCAATTTTCCCGATGGAAAAAATTCCTATCGGGAAATCTGATCGTCTCTATGCTTTTCTGACGTGCAAAAAAAAAAGAATACATGCTCGGAAACAATTCGACACATGCTCAAAAGCTCAAAAAAAGTATAAACTTATTTTTCTCGCCTCATCGTAGTGTTGTACGTCACCGCGTTCTTAACGCTCGAAATTTCAGTGAAATTTTGTGTGACCGTGTGTATGCAAGCCAAGCTTGAGCGGAATTCCGTCGGAAAAACCATCCAACTTTGTGAGCTTGTGATAATGTAACGCAAAGCCTGATGCCTGGGTTAGGAACTATAGCTAGCTTGTGTTTCTTCTGCCTAAAGCAGGCCTCCCCGTTGCCTTAAGGCAAATAGGCCTACCAGTAATTGGTTTTCCCAAGTCTTAAAACAGGGGTCCCCAAACTTTCTAAGCAAAGGGCCAGTTTACTGTCCTTCAGAGTTTACAAGGGCCGGACAGTGGTCCGGAGGAGTCGAAAAGGTCCCGACATCAGTGGGAAAAATGAATGCCCTATTGCTTCAGTGTGAGTAATTGTGCCCCGTCATTGGGTCCCATTGAATGAATGAATGAATGAATGACTTGTAGAGCGCAACTCATGCGAACTGAATCGCCTCTGGGCGCTTTTTCCAGCCAGAGTCTGCTTGGCTGGTGCGGTCATTTTACCCCGTAGGATCGTGACACGCTTGGTGTCATTGAGAAAAACTGTGCCCCGTTGTTGGTGTCATTGTGAGGAATCGTCCCCCATCCTTGGTGTCATTGTGAGGAATTGTGTCCCATCGTTGGTGTCATTGTGAGGAATTGTGTCCCATCCTTGGTGTCATTGGGCCCCTTTGTTGGTGTCATTGGGCCCCTTTGTTGGTGTCAGTAGGAGAAACTATGTCCCATTGTTGGTATCAGTGGATTAAATAGTGCCCCAAGGGCCGGATAAAAGCAAGCAAAGGGCCGCATCTGGCCCCAGTTTGGAGACCACTGTCTTAAAACATGATGCTCTACTTTCTGACCAGACAGCACCAGTATGGACAAGAGATGAAGAAGGGTACCTGTAGCCGAAAGGCTGTTCGGGGCAGGGGACAGTGGCTGGTAGTGGAAAAAAATATTATGCTTATTGGACTAAAGAGTAGCACATACAAGGCCCATGGGCACAAACTCAGGGGGGCGAATATGTATGTCCTCCGTCTATATATGTGTAAAATCAATCAGGTGATTTGCTCATCTGAGCAATATCAATCCCTGTATGTCAGGTCACCTGTGGCCAGGTGACAAGTGCACCCCGTTGGGGTCAGGGGTGCAGCACAGGGTAGCCTTATAGTCGACTGCTGCGGACGGACCACAGAGCGGATATGGAGGAGAGGTTTGCTGGGGCACCAACAGGGATCCTACAGGCAGCTTTAGCCCAAGATTCCCCAGGGCGCGGAGTCTAGGACCCAGCTTGGTGTTCATCTGAGCCTCTAGTGGTGAGGATGGCCTTCGCTGCAGCTGGATCCAGGTCGCGACCCCTGGAGTCCCCTTGGTCACGCTCCGTAGGGAGAGAGGGAAAGCAGCACACAGGACAAGCGATAGTGAAGGGTAAGCCGAGGTCGTGGCAACAAGCAGACGTGGATTAACCAAGGGACAGGCCAAGGGTCAGGGTCACAGGCAAACAGGAGAAGTGGGAGACAAGCCAAAGTCGGTACACAGAGATAACGTAAGCACACGGCAAACAGGAACCCAAACACACAATGCTAACAAACAATGTTGAACAGCAAAGCAGACCTGCAGCGCACTGGTTAATATAGAGTTCCTGGGATGGCCTGGGGTGGGGCCATGCAGGGAGGAGAGATGATAAAGCCAGCCAGGTGAGAGACTGGCCTCTAATGAACACATGGAGAGAAGGTAAGCTGCCAGACATACTACATATCCATGACACTGTATATAGAGACAACGTTGAGACGCCTGCCTTTACACACACATGAACTTTAATGGCATCTCCAGTCTTAGTCCGTAGGGTTCAACATTGAGTTGGCCCCGCCCTTTGCAACTATAACAGCTTCAACTCTTCTGGGAAGGCCGTCCACAGGGTGTGTCTATGGGAATGTTTGACCATCACCAATAAAGCAAGTTCCATAAAGACATGGATGAGCGAGTTTGGGGTGGAGGAACATGACTGGCCTGCACAGAGTCCTGACCTCAACCCGATAGAACACCTTTGCAATGAATTAGAGGGGAGACTGCGAGCCAGGCCTTCTCATCTACACTAGATTCAACTCTTCTGGGAAGGCTGTACACAAGGTTTAGGAGTGTGTATGGGAATGTTTAATCATTCTTCCAGAAGAGCATTTGTGAGGTCGGGCACTGATGTTGAACGAGAAGGAAGGGCTCACAGTCTCCGGTCAAATTCACCCCAAAGGTGTTCTATCGGATTGAGGTCAGGACTCTGTGCAGGCCAGTCAAGTTCCTTCACGCCAAACTCGCTCATCCATGTCTTTATGGACCTTGGGGCAGATTCATCAAGAGATACGACGGCGGATCTCCTGATCCGCCGTCGTATCTGTGAGAGCCGACGGTCGGATCTGTGAGATCCCACGGTCGGAGCTATGCGACTGATACATAAGAATCAGTTCCGCATAGATCTCCCTTAGATCCGACTGGTGTAAGTGACTTACACCAGTCGAATCTTAGGCTGTAATCTCCCGCCGGCCGCTAGGTGTCGTCGCTTTTTTTTTACACGTCGCATATGCAAATGAGGAGAACTGCCGATTCACGTCCGTACGCCCGCCCGTCGCTCTTTTTCAACGTCGTTTGCGTTCGGCTTTTTCCGGCGGAGAGCTACCCCTGCTAATATGAGGGGTAGCTAATGTTAAGTATGGCCGACGTTCCCGCGCCGAGTTTTAAATTTGTTACGTCGTTTGCGTAAGTCTGTCGGGAATACGGATGGCCGTAATTAACCTAGCTGCCGAAAACAATGACGTCCTAGCGACGTCATTTGGAGCATACGCACTGGGCTTTTTCGCCGGCGGCGCATGCACAGTTAAATCGGCGCGGGAACGCGCCTGATTTAAATTGTACACTCCCCCTAGCCGCGGAATTTGCATTCCGCCGGGGGGAGTTAGGATCCGACGGTGCAATTTGCGAGGTAAGTGTTTTTTGAATCATGCACTAGCCTTGCTAAATTGCACCGGCGGATCGTAAAACACGTAGATCTAGCGGATCTAAAGATCCGCTGATCTACATGAATCTGACCCCCTGTTTTTACACTGGTGTGCAGTCATGTTGGAACAGGAAGGGGCCGTCCCCATTTTTTTCTTTTAGGAACCACATTGGGAGGGCTTCGGTGAAACATCAAGGGTCTAAACAGACCCCTAATGTCTCACTTTTGAGACAGAGTGTTGGAGTGAGGACAGTGAGAGATGCCCAGTCCCTTTCTCTGCAGCCTCCGCTACCCTGGACAGTGAATGAATTGGAAGTGCTCTGTGCCCAGATCCTAGAAATCATGTTATCAGAGTGTGTCAATTTGTGAAAAGATTCGTTTTTTGGTATAATCCATCATTTGTTTTGTTGAATTGTTTAACCGCTTGCCGACTGTATAACCTACGGGGCAGATCCTCAAAGAAATTACACGGCGTATCTCTTGATACGCCGCGTAATTTCAAATTTTGCGCGTCGTATCTTTATTTTGGTATCCACAAAACAAGATACGACGGCATATGTGTTAGATCCGACAGGCGTACGTCTTCGTACGCCGTCGGATCTTAGATGCAATTTTTCTTTTCGTCCGCTAGGTGGCGTTCCCGTCGTAATCCGCGTTGAGTATGCAAATTAGCTATTTCCGACGATCCACGAATGTACGACCGGCTGCTGCATTTTTTTACGTTGTTTCCGTTCGGCTTTTTCCGGCGTATAGTTAAAGCTGCTATGTGGTGGCGTACTCAATGTTAAGTATGGGCGTCGTTCCCGCGTCTAATTTTGAAAATTTTACGTCGTTTGCGCAAGTCGTCCGTGAACGGAGCTGGAGGCCATTTACGTTCACGTTGAAAACAATGACGTCCTTGCGACGTCATTTGGAGCAATGCACCCTGGGAGTTTTTACGGACGGCGCATGCGCAGTTCGTTCGGCGCGGGGACGCGCATAATTTAAATGAAACACGCCCCCTACCCGCCCAATTTGAATTCCGCGCCCTTACGCCGCGAGAGATACACTACGCCACCGTAACTTACGGCGCAAATTCGTTGAGGATTCAAACCAAGGCCAAGTAAGTTACAGCGGCGTAGCGTATCTCACATCTGCCCGGGGGCAGTGTATGTATGTGGATCTGCCCCTACATATACTGCGGCAAGGTGGCTCGGCTGTGCCAGATCACGTACCTAGTACATGATCTGACAGTCCTGGGTAGAGGGTGACCCGGCTGTGCTGAGCAGATTTTGATCACCGAGTGCCAGGAAATGGATTCCCGTTGGCACCCGGCCACGGTCATTAACCACTTGCCAACCGCCGCACACACACATATACATTGGCAGAATGGCTCATACAGGCAAATTTGCCACTATGCGGGCGCACACGCGCTGACTCAATGTTCGCCAGCGTCCCCTGATCGTGAGACTGAGCTGCAGAACGGGGAGATGCCCATGTAAACAAGGCATTTCCCTGTTCTGTCTAGTGACATGACAGGGATCTACTGCTCCCTCTGATCAGGAGCAGTGATCACTGTCGTGTCACTCGCAGCCCACCCCCCCCCCCCCACAGTTAGAATCACTCCCTAGGACACACTTAACCCCTTGATTGCTTGCCATAGGCGCTATTTTCACTAGATACGCCTCTGCATGCCCCTGCCGCGAACTCCGTGACCGAGCAGCAGAATGGGGGGATGCCAATGTAAACAAGGCATTTCCCTGTTCTGCCTAGTGACAGGACACTGATCTTCTGCTCCTTGTCATCGGGAGCAGTGATCACTGTCTTGTCACAGGTAGCCCAGCCCCCCCCCACAGTTAGAATCATTCCCTAGGACACACTCGCCCCTAGTGTTTAACCCCTTCCCTGCCAGTGTCATTTATACAGTAATCAGTGGCTATATTTAGCACTGATCGCTGTACAGGCGGTCCCCTACTTACAAACATCCAACTTACAAACAACTCCTACTTACAAACGGAGGGAGACGACAGGAAGTGAGAGGAAATCTACCCCTAGGGAGGAGAAATGCCTAGTATACAAGAGCGGGATTCCGACGGGAAAAGATCAGTCGGAAATCCCAGGGGAGAAAAACGAGAACCTGGTTTCGTAACCAGGTAACTATCGGTAACTTTTCCCCTGTACACACACAAGAGGTTTTCCCGGCAGGAAAACTCAGATGAGAGCTTTGGTCGGGAATCCTGACCATGGGGTAGATTCAGAGAGAATTTACGCCGGCGTATCCATAGATACGCCGCGTAAATTCAAATCTGCGCCGGCGTATCTACTTTCTGTATTCAGAAAGCTAGATACGCCGACATTAGCCTAAGATCTGACTGGCGTAAGTCTCTTACGCCGTCGTATCTTAGGGTGCATTCTGCCGCTGGCCGCTAGGGGCGCCTCCGTTGTTGTCGGCGTAGAATATGCTAATTACCTAGATACGCCGATTCACAAACGTACGTACGCCCGTCGCAATGTATTTACGTCGTTTACGTTAGGCTTTTTCGGCGTATGGTTGTTCCTGCTATTAGGAGGCGCAGCCAATGTTAAGTATGGACGTCGTTCCCGCTTCGAAATTTGAATTTTTTACGTCGTTTGCGTAAGTCGTTCGCGAATAGGGCTGGACGTAATTTACGTTCACGTCGAAACCAATACGTCGTTGCGCCGTACTTGGAAGCAATGCACACTGGGATATGTACACGGACGTCAATCACGTCAGGTCACCATACATTTACATAAAACACCCCCCCCTCCTTCCACATTTGAATTACGCGCGCTTACGCCGGCCCCATTTACGCTACGCCGCCGCAACTTACGAGCAAGTGCTTTGTGAATACTGCACTTGCTCCTGTAAGTTACGGCGGCGTAGCGTTAATACGATACGCTGCGCCGCCGTATCATTGCGCGCCCCTACCTGAATCTACCCCCGTGTGTATGCTCCATCACAGTTTTTCTCATAGGAAAACTGCCAAAAACTGCCGGGAAAAAAAGAGAGCAGGTTCTCTTTTTTTGTCCGGCGGTTTTTGGCCAGTTTTTACGTCGGAAAAACTGCGAGGAGCATACACACGGCCGGGATTCTCGACCAAAAGCTGTCCTTGCAGTTTTCCCGTCGGGTGTCTCCACTGATGCTTCATCACCATCCCTTGTTTCCCTAATAACCCAATATTTTCAAAACCAAATATTCCCATAGACACTAGGGTGGCCACATTTCCAAACTACCATTCAGGGACACCCCTCCCATCCCAAAAATCAGCTCGTGCTGTAACGAATCACAGCACAGTGATTGGACACAAGAGGCGGGATTTATGATTTCTCCAATCACAAGCAGGGGGCGGGGACTGTGCTCCTCCAGGCATTCCCAGCCAGGACAAGTACTGTCAGGGAGTAAAGCGGTGATGTGGAGGCTTTTTTGAGGGCATCAGATTGGCCCGGGGGGTGGCTGTGTCAGTTTCATTTCGGGACACTGTATTGTTCCAACGCTGGCTTCACACCGCCCTGCTGTAATTAGACACAAGAGGTGGGATTTATGATTTCTCCAATCACAATCAGGGGGCGGGGATTGTGCCTCTCCAGACATTCTGGGCCAGGACAAGATGGATGCGTCGATGGGTCAGGCAGCAGGTGACGGCAGCGAGCTGTGGGATGAGTGGAGGGCCAGACAGCGGCAAGCCGTGGGACCGGTGGCGGGTCCTGTGTCCTCCATGCTTCCGCCATGCGTCTCTTCTTTCCCCCTGCTAGGCAGCAGCAAGTCGTGGGAACGGTGGCGGGTCCTGGTGTCCTCCATGCGTCTCTTCTTTCCCCCTGCTAGGCAGCACCGAGCTGTGGGATGGGCGGAGGGCCAAACAGCGGCGAGCTGTGCGACAGGTGGCGGGCCAAACAGCAGCAAGCCGTGGGACCGGTGGCGGGTCCTGTGTCCTCCATGCTTCCGCCCTGCGTCTCTTCTTTCCCCCTGCTAGGCAGCAGCAAGCCGTGGGACCGGTGGCGGGTCCTGGTGTCATCCATGCTTCCGCCATGCGTCTCTTCTTTCCCCCTGCTAGGCAGCAGCGAGCTGTGGGATGGGCAGAGGGCCAGACAGCGGTGAACTGTGCGACAGGTGGGGGGCCAAACAGCAGCAAGCCGTGGGACCGGCAGCGGGTCCTGTGTCCTCCATGCGTCTCTTTTCCCCTGCTAGGCAGCGGCAAGCTGTGGGATGGGCGGAGGGCCAGGCAGCAGCGAACTGTGGGACAGGTGGCAGGCCAGGCAGCAGCGAGCTGTGGGACAGGTGGCGGGTCCTGTGTCCTCCATGCTTCCGCCATGCGTCTCTTTTCCCCTGCTAGGCAGCGGCAAGCTGTGGGATGGGCGGAGGGCCAGGCAGCAGCGAACTGTGGGACCGGCGACGGGTCCTGTGTCCTCCATGCTTCCACTGTGCGTCTCTCCTTTCCTCCTGCTAGGCGTCTAATAGGATCGCCTGTACTTTCAGCCAAATAGGTGATGGGTATCAGACCTGCGCTTCATGATTGGTGGAGAGGCGATTTAGTGTTAGAAAAGCGAATATTCATTTGCTTTTCTAACTCACCTGAGTGGGCTCTGAGCACAATGCCCTGCGTCACGAGTCCACCCTATTTTGAAGCCTATTAGAGCCTATGGCTGTATTCAGGTGCTTAGAAAATACCCCCCGCTGCTGTAATTCATGCGCTGCTGACTTTTAATAAACAGACACTTACCTGTTCCACAGTCCAGCGATGCGGGCACGCAAAGCCCTGCTCCTCTCCCCCTCCTCTGTGCGTGAATTCTAACTGTGGGCGCCCAGCTGTGACTTCACAGCCAGGCGCGCACGTGCCAGCCACGCTGTGAATGGCCGGGCAATCTTCTGGAAAAGGTGACGTGTCCCAGAAGATTGCACGAAGGGAGGGGGGGGGGGAGAGGTGATCTTCCTTCTGGTGCGGCGGAGCCAGGGGAGGAAATGGGAGCTGGGTGCCTGTAAAAGCTTGCTTCCCCCCCCTCAAATAAATAACATGCAAAATGCAGCATGTCATGAGGTCACCAACACTTAAAGCGGAAGTTCCACTTTTGGGTGGAACTCCGCTTTAAAGGGGCCAAAAATAAACAGCCGCAGTTTTACTGCAGCAGCATTGCACGGCTGGGCGAAACAACGCTATGTTACGTCACTTCACCCTGTGGCCACTAGGGGCGTGCGTGTGCCGCCGGAGGGAAACGTGCGTGCCCGCTGCTCACCCCTGGAACCGATGCGAGTGCCCGGAGGGCGCGATGGCCGGCGGGGACCCGCGATTGCTCGCGACACACAGATCCCAGTTCTTTCAGGGGAGAAATTAGTGATCGTCTGTTCATCCAACGCATGAACAGCGATCTGT
The DNA here is from genome assembly GCF_905171775.1 of Rana temporaria. Classification (NCBI taxonomy): domain Eukaryota; kingdom Metazoa; phylum Chordata; class Amphibia; order Anura; family Ranidae; genus Rana; species Rana temporaria. Next base: position 14,965 of record NW_024404556.1, on the reverse strand, counting down.
CTTCTCCCCTAGTAAGTCCCACCCCCCCCTTCAGTTAGAACACAGTGAGGGGACACAGTTAAAGGGGTTGTAAAGGTAAATGTTTTTTCACCTTAATGCATTCTATGCATTAAGGTAAAAAAAAATCAGAGAATTAGTGGCCCCCCCAGCCCCCCCCCCCCCTTTACTTACCTGACCCCTCGAAAGTCCCGCGACGTGAACGCGCTGGCTTCTCGGCTCATTCATTGGTTGATTGTGAGCAGCGCAGCCATTTGCTCCCGCTGCTGTCAATCAAATCAATGACGCGGCGGTGGGTGGGGCGGAGTGATACAGTCTGCGGCTGTATCACAGGAGCGCGCCCGCAAGAACTAACCTCCATGGGAGAGAGCTTCCATGAAGGGGGTTAGTTCTTGTGGGGAGGAGCCGAGGGACTCCAGAACACGAGAATCGGGGCCACTCTGTGCAAAACGAGCAATAACATGTTTGTTATTTAAAAAAAAAAAAAAAAAAACAGGAACCTTTAGTGTCCCTTTAACCCCTTGATCGCCCCCTAATGTTAACCTATTCGCTGCCATTGACATTTTTACAGTAATCAGTGTTTTTTTAGTTCCGATCGCTATGAAATTGCCAATGGTCCCAAAAATGTGTCAAGTGTCCGATGTGTCCGCCATAATGTTGCAGTCCCGATAAAAAAAAAAAAAAAAAAACGTAGATCGCCGCCATTACTAGTAAAGAAATAATAATAAAAATTCCATAAAACTATCCCCTATTTTGTAAACGCTATAACATGTGCGCAAACCAATCAATAAACGCTTATTGCGATTTTTTTTACCAAAAAAATATGTAGAAGAATACGTATTGGCCTAAACTTAGGAAAAAAATTGGGATATTTATTATAGCAAAAGGTAAAAAAATATTGTGTTTTTTTTTTTCAAAATTGTCGCTGTTCTTTTGTTTATAGCGGGGGAAAAAAAACGCAGAGGTGATCAAATACCACCAAAAGAAAGCTTTATCTGTGAAAAAAAAAAAAAAAAAAAGGGGACAATAATTTTGTTTGGGAGCCACTTTGCACGACTGCGCAATTGTCAGTTGAAGCGACGCAGTGCCTAATCGCAAAAAATGCTCTGGTCGGTAAGGGGGTAGAATCTTCCAGGGCTGAAGTGGTTAAAGGGATGAGGTGACATACAATTCTGTGACATCATTTACAAGGAGAACTTACGCAGTGACATCATCAGCAAAGATCGAAGTCTGTGTAAATCCAGCGTTGTTCATCACCAGGAAGATTATGCCAGATTTCCTCCACGTGCTTAGTTCCCTGTACTGCCCCTCCCCCATCACAGTGTCCCCCCCCTGTAGACCCCCTCCATGGTCCCTCATCTTACCCGAGCACTCTGGAAGTTTCTCCTTCAGCCTCTTGTCTGTCTCCGGCTTCAGCTACATGCAACAAGGGGGTGGGGGTGTCCTCCATTTTCTTGTAGCTCAGAGAGGGGGTGTCCTCCATTTTCTTGTAGCTCAGAGGAGGGGGAGGGGTGTCCTCCATTTTCTTGTAGCTCAGAGAGGGGGAGGGGGTGTCCTCCATTTTCTTGTAGCTCAGGGATCTGATCTTCCTGTAATGAAACGATGACTTCTCATTGTTTTTACATTACAAGCAACTTCTCATTGTTTAGAAGAAATGTATCCATTGATAGATCTTTCTCCTTTATATACAATGTAGCCATGCTTTGCTTTCCCTGTACTAGTGGGGGGGGGGGGGGGGGGAAATCTGTGACATCAGCCCCGCCCACTTCCTGTCCTACATTTAACCCTTTCACTGCTGGCAGGGCCGCCATCAGGAATTATGGGGCCCCTTACACAGCTTCAGGCATGGGCCCCCCTGGAGCAGAGAACCGGAGGGGGGGGGCTGACGCGAATTGAGAAGCGGGATGGGCCCTTTACAATATATATAAAAAAAAAGGGGCCCTGGGGACCTCTGAGCCTTTTAATAAAAAAAAATAAAAAGAAAATATAAATATATATATATATATATATATATATATATATATATATATATATTTTTTTTTTTTTTTTTAAAAGGGGGGTTGCCATCTGGGGCCCTGGGGACCTCTGGACCCTTTAATAATAAATATATATATAGTAAAGTACATTTTTTTATTATAAAAAGAAATTACAAAAAACGGGGGTTGCCATTCGGGACCTCTGGGCCCTCTAATAAAAATAAAAAAAATAAACCTCTGGGCCCTTCAATAAAAAAAAAATATATAGAAAAATAAATAAAAATAAACATATATAAAAAAATAAAAAAAAAGGGGGGGGGTTACCATCCAGGGCCGTGGGGACCTCTGGGCCCTTTAATAAAAAAATAAATAAAAAAAATAGATAAACAAAAAAAATATATATATATATTTATAAAAAAAAAAGGGGGGCTCGCCACATGGGGCCCTGGGGACCTCTGACCCCTATTAATAATAAAAAAAAAATATATATATATATATATATATATATATATATATATATATATATATATAAATATAAATATAAAAGAAAAAAAAAGAAAATATAATTTATTTATTTTTTATAAAAAAAGGGGGGACCTCTGGGCCCTTTAATAATAATAATAATTATATATATATATATATATATATATATATATATATATATATATATATATATAAAAAAAGAAATACAAAAATATATATAAAAAAATATTTTTTTTATATAAAAAAAAGGTGGGTTGTCGTCCAGGGCCCTGGGGATCTCTGGGCACCTGGGGACCTCCGGACCCCTAAAAAAAAAAAAATGGCCCTTTAATAAAAAATACAAATATATTAAAAAAAAATACTGCCTGTACCCCCCTGATGGTGGCCCTGACTGCTGGAAATACGAGCTTCTTCCTTTATATACAGTATTTGACAAAGGTACACCCCTCACATTTTTGTTAATATTTTCTTCTATCTTTTCATGTGACAACACTGAAGAAATTACACTTTGCTACAATTAATTTGTATTTATTATTTATTTCAGGTACTTATATAGCGCCGTCAATTTACGCAACACTGTACATTCACATCAGTCAATGTTGTGTAGTGAGTGTACAGCTTGTATAACAGTGTAAATTTGCCGTCCCCTCAAAATAACTCAACACACAGCCATTAATGTCTAAACCGCTGGCAACAAAAGTGAGGACACCCCTAAGTGAAAATGTCCAAATTGGGCCCAATTAGCCATTTTCCCTCACTGGTGTCATGTGACTCGTTAGTGTTACAAGGTCTCAGGTGTGAATGGGGAGCAGGTGTGTTAAATTTGATGTTATCGCTCTCACTCTCTCATACTGGTCACTGGAAGTTCAACATGGCCCCTCATGGCAAAGAACTCTCTGAGGATCTAAAAAAAAAAAAAAAGAATTGTTAATCTACATAAAGATGGCCGAGGCTATAAGAAGATTGGCAAGACCCTAAAATTGAGCTGCAGCACGGCGACCAAGACCATACAAAATATTTACACTTTGAACCCAATTTGGACATTTTCACTTAGGGGTGTACTCACTTTTGTTGCCAGCGGTTTAGACATTAATGGCTGTGTGTTGAGTTATTTTGAGGGGCAAGCAAATGTACACTGTTATACAAGCTGTACACTCACTACACAACATTGTAGATACAAAGTGTCATTTCTTCAGTGTTGTCACATGAAAAAAAGATAGAAGAAAATATTTACAAATATGTGAGGGGTGTACTTAATTTTTTGAGATACTGGGCCTGATTTACTATGCTCTGTGCGCTGCGCTGGTTCATGCGTTAATTAGTACTCCAGGTGGAGGCTTAATTGGGCGCATGAACCAGCGCAGCAGCCGGCGCATTGAAACTAATATGAAAAGCCGCGCCGAACTCCCTATAGAAGTCTATGGGAGAAATCAAAAGTGTTCATTTTAAAGGCTAATCTGCAAGTTTTGTCCTAAAAAGTGTTTGGGGACCTCAGTCCTGCCCCAGGGAACATGTATCAATGATTTTTTTATTTTTTAAAACGGCCGTTTTTTCGGGAGCAGTGAAATTAATAATTCTTAAAGTGAAACAATAAAAGTGAAATATTCCTTTAAATTTCGTACCTAGGGGGGGTGTAATGTCAGCATGTGAAATAGCGCATTTTTCCCGCACTTAGAACTGCCCCTGCACAAAGTGACATTCAGAAGGAAAAAAGTCATTTAAAAATTCACTCGCGGCTATAATGAATTGTCGGCTCTGACAATTCTAAAGGGATTCATTCATAAAACAAACAAGAAAATGTGTAGGGGTTCCCCCAAATTAAATTACCAGGCCCTTCAGGTCTGGAATGGATATTAAGGGGAACCCCGCCGTAAAAACCAAAAAAAAAAAAGACGTGCGGTTCCCGGCAAATATCCATTCCAGGCCCTTCAGGTCTGGTGTGGATTTTAAGGGGAACTCCACCCCAAATTGAAAAAAAAAATGGCGTGGAGTCCCCCTAAAAATCCACACCAGACCCTTATCCGAGCACGTTGACCTGGCCGGCCGCAGAAAAGAGGGGGGGACAGAGTGCGGCCCCCCCCTCTCCTGAACCGCACCAGGCCACATGCCCTCAACATGGGGAGGATGTCCCCATGTTGATGGGGACAAGGGTCTCATCCCCACAACCCTTGCCCGGTGGTTGTGGGGGTATGCGGGCGGGAGGCTTATCAGAATCTGGAAGACCCCTTTAACAAAGGGGACCCCCAGATCCTGGCCCCCCCCCTATGTGAAATGGTAATGGGGTACATTGTACCTCTACCATTTCACCCCCAAAAAAATGTCAAAGTGTTAAAAATGACAGTAGCCGGTTTTTGACAAATCTTTTAATAAAATCTTCTTTTCTTCTTTCCTTCGGGTTTCTTCCGCTGCTTCTATCTTCTCGTCCACATCTTGCCCGACGTCTTCTTCTATCTTCTCCGTCCGTCCTTCAGCCTTCTGGTCCCGCATCTTGTGTCTTCTCCGGTCTTCTTCTCGGTCCGCCAGCCTTCTCGTCCCCGGACTCAGCGTTTGAATTTGAATTGGGCCGTCGTGTTCCCGCTCCTGGGACCCGCCCCCCTCTGACGCCACAAGTAAACTCCTTAGAAGGTCATGTGCGTCAGAGGGGGGCGGGGTCACAGAGCGTCACACAGCGGGGGAATTCAATTTCAATCGCGCCGCCCGGAGAAGAAGTTCCCGCCGTGTCACACTCATGTGACCCCGCCCCCCTCTGACGCACATGACCTTCTAAGGAGTTTACTTGTGGCGTCAGAGGGGGGCGGGTCCCAGGAGCGGGAACACGACGGCCCAATTCAAATTCAAACGCTGAGTCCGGGGACGAGAAGGCTGGCGGACCGAGAAGAAGACCGGAGAAGACACAAGATGCGAGGAGGCTGGCGGAAGGACGGAGAAGAAGACAGGACAAGACAACGGGCAAGATGCGGGACCAGAAGGCTGAAGGACGGACGGAGAAGATAGAAGAAGACGTCGGGCAAGATGTGGACGAGAAGATAGAAGCAGCGGAAGAAACCCGAAGGAAAGAAGAAAAGAAGATTTTATTAAAAGATTTGTCAAAAACCGGCTACTGTCATTTTAACACTTTGACATTTTTTTTGGGGTGAAATGGTAGAGGTACAATGTACCCCATTACCATTTCACATAGGGGGGGGCCAGGATCTGGGGGTCCCCTTTGTTAAAGGGGTCTTCCAGATTCTGATAAGCCTCCCGCCCGCATACCCCCACAACCACCGGGCAAGGGTTGTGGGGATGAGACCCTTGTCCCCATCAACATGGGGACATCCTCCCCATGTTGAGGGCATGTGGCCTGGTGCGGTTCAGGAGAGGGGGGGGGGCCGCACTCTGTCCCCCCCTCTTTTCTGCGGCCGGCCAGGTCAACGTGCTCGGATAAGGGTCTGGTGTGGATTTTTAGGGGGACTCCACGCCATTTTTTTTTTCAATTTGGGGTGGAGTTCCCCTTAAAATCCACACCAGACCTGAAGGGTCTGGTATGGATATTTGGGGGGACCCCACGCCATTTTTTTGGGTTTTTTTTTACGGCGGGGTTCCCCTTAATATCCATTCCAGACCTGAAGGGCCTGGTAATTTAATTTGGAGGGACCCCCTTTTTTTTTTTTTTTTTTTTTAATGAGCAATGACTCTATTCTTTATAGCCATGAGTACTTTAACCACTTGCCCACTGGGTTAATTCTGGCACTTCTCTCCTTCATGTGAAAATCAAAATTTTTTTGCTAGAAAATTAATCAGAACCCCCAAACATTATATATTTTTTTTTAGCAGACATCCTAGGGAATAAAATGGCAGTCATTGCAATACTTTTTGTCACACCGTATTTGCGCAGCGGTCTTACAAGCGCACTTTTTTTGGATAAAAATCACTTTTTTGAATAAAAAAATAAGACAACAATACATTTTGCCCATTTTTTTTATATATTGTGAAAGATAATGTTACGCCGAGTAAAATGATACCCAACATGTCACGCTTAAAAATTGCGCCCGCTCGTGGCATGGCGTCAAACTTTTACCCTTTAAAAATCTCGATAGGCGACGTTAAAAAAATTCTACAGGTTGCATTTTTTGAGTTGCAGAGTAGGTCTAGGGCTAGAATTATTGCTCTCACTCTAACGATCGCGGCGATACCTCACTTGTGTGGTTTGAATACCGTTTTCATATGCGGGCGCTACTCGCGTATGCGTTTGCTTCTGTGCGCGAGCTCGTCGGGACGGGGCGCTTTAAAAAATTTTTAATGGGTTTTCTTATTTATTTTTATTTAGTTTTATAATTTTTTACACTGAAATAAAAAAATAAAAAAAAAAGATCAGTTTTCTTCCTATTACAAGGAATGTAAACATCCCTTGTAATAGGACTAGTGTGTGACAGGTCCTCTTTATGGAGAGAGGCGGGGTCAATAAGGCTGGAAAGCATGGTATTGAAAAAATAAATAAAAGATCTCATGCTTTCAGCTGCAATCATGTTCGTTCACCACAGTGGTGTAGTGTATAGCACTTTGACCTAGCAGCAAAAGAGTCGTTGGTTCGAATCCCGCCCGTGACAGCATCTGCATGGAGTTTGCATGTTCTCCCTGTGCCTGCGTGGGTTTCCTCCCACAATATAAAAACACGCTGTAAATCGGTTCCGGTCTAAATAAGCCCTAATATGCAGTAGTATATTTAGGTTTGGTTCTGCCCTAGGCCTGACTACATATCTGCACCTCCTAATAGAAAAATGACCCACCCCTTCCTGTCAAGGTCACACCCTGTTTTTGTATAACCCCGCCCAGTAATTTTCAGGGGACCCACACACTAGTTCTGGGGGGGCACTGGATTCCCTTAACCACTTCCATACCAGGCACTTACGCACCTTCCCGCCCAAGCCAATTTTCAGCTTTCAACACTGTCGCACTTTGAATGGCAATTGCGCGGTCATACAACACTGTACCCAAACAAAATTGGCGTCCTTTTTTCCCCACAAATAGAGCTTTCTTTTGTTGTTATTTGATCACCTCTGGGTTTTTTTTTTGTGCGCAACAACTAAAAAAAGACTGCAAATTTTGAAACAAAAAAACGTTTTTATTTTTTAAGGTTAATTTTTTTGTAAATAAGTTTTTCTCTTTCAATTACGGGCACTGATATGGCGGCACTGATGGGCACCGATGAGATGGCACTGATGGACATCAATGAGGTAGTACTGACGGGCACAGATGAGGTGGCATTGATTGGCGGCGCTGCTATGCGGCACTGATGGGCACTCATAGGCGGCACTGATGGGCACTCATGGGCGGCACAGATGGGCGGCACTTATGGGTGGCACTGATGGATACTTATGGGTGGCACAGGTGGGCACTGATAGGTGGGCACTGTGCATGGATGGGCACTGTGGGGTGGCACTGATGGACACTGTGGGGTGGCACTGATTTTCCCAGTCAGTGCCCATTTGTGGGCACTGATTGGCATCTTTTTTCTTATTTTTTAATGCTTTTTGTTTTTTTGTTCTATATTTTTTTTGTTTTTGCACACCCTGGTGGTCCAGTGTGGTGATCCGAGGGGGGGCTGCGCTGATAAACAATCAGCGCGAACGCCCCCTGTCAGGAGAGGCGCCGATCGGCTCTCCTATACTCGCGTCTGTCAGACGCGAGTGAGGAAGAGCCATCGATGGCTCTTCCTGTTTACATCGTGATCAGCCGTGATTGGACACGGCTGATCACGTGGTAAAGAGTCTCCGTGAGAGACTCTTTACCGAGATCGGAGATGCAGGGTGTTAGACTGACACCCCGCATCACCGATCGCCGCGCTGCGTGCCCCCACAGGCGCGTGCGGCATGAAATCCTGCAGGACGTCCTGTCAGGATTGTGTAACCACTTCCCGGACGTAAATCGGCCATAGGCTGGGCGGGAAGTGGTTAATTTGCATAGTTTTTCTCTCACTTCCTGTTTGGCTATGGGGCAGGAAGTGAAGGCAAATCTCCCCAATTGGACACAGATAATACAAAATAAACTGACAGGGCCTATAACCCTCCCTCACTCTATCCAAAATTAAAGAAAATAAAACTTGTTGATTATAGTTCTTGTCAGGGGCGGACTGACCATTGAGTCACTCGGGCACTGCCCGAGGGCCCCATGCCACTAGGGGGCCCCATCCGGGTTGCCAGGCTCAGTAAAACCAGGGACAGTATGTAAAAATCTGTGTTTTTTTTAGATCTGTCCCCGATATGTCAGAAAATGACATGCTTTTAATGTGAATATCCCAAGATTTTAGCTGCCCGCCTCTGCACTACCTCCTGGCGTGGTGGTCATCTGTAAGCCAGAGGGGCCCCATAATCTTCTATTGCCCAGGGGCCCCATGAGTTGTCAGTCCGCCCCTGGTTCTAGTTTAAGCACAAATTTCATAGAGTTTTATTGAGAGCCCTAAGAAAATATAACCATGCCAATAGGCCAGGATAGAGCGTTGCTAATATGTAGGAATGTGTGTGTTAGAGCACCCCACCCAATGTTAACTAAAAAATTATTAATTTGCAAATAAGTATTATCTGCTCATTTTTTTGGGGATGTCTGCACCCCTGATAGTGACAACATTTGTGAGGTGTCTTCACCCTTTCTAATTCATTCACTTCCTGTCACATAGCCAAACAGGAAGTGAGGGTAAAACCTTACTAATATATTTTCTTGTGGACACAGAGATCAAGCTAAATAGTTTCCCATTATGTAAATTGCACTCTAGCATTTTGCTGTGTACACCCCAAATTATTAGGGATCTTGGACTTTGGGGTCCATTTACTAAAGGCAAATCCACTCCTACAAGTGCAAAGCAAGGAAGAAAACAAAACAACTTTGCTTCTACAGGATTGGATGTTAAAACCATCAGTGCTTCCTCTCTGATTTTCAGCAACTATGCTTGTACTGCAGAGTGGCTTTGCCTTTACTAAACCCCAAACTAAATAATCATTTGGGGCAGGGATCCTCAAACTACGGCCCTCCAGCTGTTGTAGAACTACACATCCCATGAGGCCTTGTAATGCACTGACATTCACAGACATGACTAGGCATGATGGGAATTGTAGTTCCTGAACAACTGGAGGGCCGTAGTTTGAAGACCCATGATTTGGGGTGTACACAGCAGTGCTGGAGTGCAATTTGCTTAATGGGGACACTAGTTAGATTGACCGGTGTCCCCAAGAAATGACACTGGTAGGGTTTTAACCTCACTTCCTGTTCAGCTGTGTGACAGGAAGTGAAGCCAATTTTAAGAAAAGGGACACAAAGCTCAACACAAAAATAAAAAAACACAAAGCAGGGGTTCTAACACTCACTTGGCTTCCCTCAAACACCCACAATTTGAATAGGATTGCCTTGCGCTAGATTTAAGCACAGTGCTGTAAATCAGCACGTCAAGCCTGTCCACCAATAGCAAACCCCCCCCCCCCCACAGGCCATGTTTGCAGGTTTTCCTTCATCTTGCACATGTGCTTTAAAATAGTCTGGACAGCAATTCTTGATAAGAGAAATCCCCAAAACATGTCCTGTCGGGGGTACTTGAGGGCTGAGGACCACTGCAGAATAAATAAAATACTTACCAGTTTTTGTCTTTAAAGTCAGGGAGAATAAACATGGCAAACATTTCATGATTACACACCAGGAAAGAAGCTTAGACAAAAATCACACATAATTTGTTAGGCCCAAACCTAGTTCAGCTGCAGCGGTCAACATATGTAGCATGAAAAAGTAACAAAAGACAAACTTAACAATTTTAAAGTAATTTTTATTGGTCAACAAAACAAGGAAAGCAAAAAAAGACAAACAAACAAAAATACATTTCAAAATTCTAATTAACCATAGCTTCACACATTTTTCATAAAATAAGGCCACATAGACAAATACATCAAAGTGAACATCATTTAAAAATAAACCAAAACCATTGGCAAAATAAAACAAAACCCATGCAACAAACCACATTTGTGTTTAGCAACAGCATTTCTGCCAGCCTGCCCCTTCTGAGGGCAGCTGAGGACTGATCGATCCAAGCTTTTTATAACAGTGCTAGTAATGAAGCAATTGAAATCACATGACCAAATTGCAGTCTCTAGTTTGGGTGAGCTTGTAATTGGGCACACCTGCAATTAACCCAAACCACGCTCTATGAGCATCCAATGAGTGTTTTTCACCTTTTAAAAAGAAAGGATATTTTTTTTCTAAGTGTTTGAGCATGCTCAGTTCATCACACATGTAGGAACCAAGCTGCAATGGAATGAGAGCTTTTTTTTTTTGGTTTCCCCTGATCTGATGCTTTCCAGCCTGAAGGGGAGGTGTTAAAGACAGAAGTAAACACGCACATTTAATAATCTATTTGTGTGAAAAAAAAGGTTGCCAATTTTGTTTGGGAGCCACGTCGCACGACTGCGCAATTGTCAGTTAAAGCGACGCCGCGCCGAATCACAAAAACTTGCCCGGTCATTGACCAGAAATATGGTCCGGGCTCAAGTGGTTAAAAATTAACAAAACACAAAAGTGAGCCCAATTTTTGGGGATAATGTGAAAGATGATGTTACACTGAGTAAATAGATACCTTACATGTCACGCTTTACTATTGGAAACACTCCTGCAATGGGGCCAAAATGAATTCCGTGAATATCCCCATAGGTGACCTTTTTCTTTTTTTTCCAGGTTACCAGTTTATAGTTACAAAGAAGGTCTAGTGGTAAAAGTATTGCTCTCGCTCTAACGCACGCGTCAATACCTCACATGTGTGGTTTGAACGATGTTTATATATGTGGGCGGGACTTGCGTAAGTCCCGCCCACATATGTAAAAATTATTTTTACTTTTTGCTATAATAAATATCCCCAAAAATATATATTCAAAAAACTAAAAAAACCCTCAGTTTAGGCCGATACGTATTCTACATCTTTTTGGTTCCAAAAAATTGCAAATAGCGTTTAGTGTTTGGTTTTTGCGAAAGTTATAGCGTCTACAAATTTTTTTTTTTTGTTGTTTTAACTAGTTATTGGGGCGATCAGCGATTTTTATCGGTACTGCGACATTATGGCGGACACATCGAACAGTTTTTTGGAACCATTGGCATTTGTCTAGCGATCAGTGCTGTAAAAAATGCATTGCTTACTCAAAAAATGCCACTGGCAGGGAAGGGGTTAACACTAGGTGCGAGGGAGGGGTTAAATATGTTCCCTGGGTGTGTTCTAACTGTAGGGGGGGGGGGGGGGGGACTGACATGTGTAAATGACAGATCGCTGTTCATGAAGGGGAACTCCAGACCCCCGGAAAAAAAATAAGGTGGGTTCCCTCCAGGTGCATACCAGGCTCTTAGGCTTGGTCTGGAACATAAGGGGTTAAACCCGCGCAAAAAAAAATAGCGTGGGGTCCCCCCCAAGATCCAAACCAAGCCATTATCCCAGGCACGCAGTCTGGTCAGACAGGAATGGGGGTGGGGACGAGCGAGCGCCCCCCTCCCTCCTGAGCCATACCAGACCACATGCCCTCAACATGGGGGAGTGTGTGCTGTGGGGGAGGGGGGCACTGCCCCCCCAACCCAAAGCACTCTTGTCCCCATGTCGATAGGGACAAGAGCCTCTTCCCGACAACCCTGGCCGTTGGTTGTCGGGGTATGCGGGCGGAGGGCTTATCAGAATCTGAGAGACCCCTTTAATAAAGGGGTCCCCAGATTCCGGCCCCCCACCCTATGTGAATGAGTATGGGGGTACATTGTACCCCTACCCATTCACCTGGGGAAAAAAATGGAAAAAAATAATACACCACACATGAATAAATTAATTTATTAGTCAGCCGGGGGTCTTCTGCCGGGGCCCCCCACCACCACCCCATTAGGCCCCGGGCTTCGCCATCTTCTGCCGGAACCCCCTTCACCAGTGAGGCTCCTGCCTTTGGGGGAGGGTCCCGGGCTACTACGACGGTTTCTGCGGGGGGGGGTGCACTGGCACCCCTCCCCCGTCTTCAGCGACGTAATTCACCGGGACCCCCTTCACCAGGGAGGCTCCTGCCTTTGGGGGAGGGTCCCGGGCTTCCACGACGGTTTCTGCGGGGGGGGGTGCACTGGCACCCCACCCCCGTCTTCAGCGACGTAATTCACCGGGACCCCCTTCACCAGGGAGGCTCCTGCCTTTGGGGGAGGGTCCCGGGCTTCCACGACGGTTTCTGCGGGGGGGGGTGCACTGGCACCCCACCCCCGTCTTCAGCGACGTAATTCACCGGGACCCCCTTCACCAGGGAGGCTCCTGCCTTTGGGGGAGGGTCCCGGGCTTCCACGACGGTTTCTGCGGGGGGGGTGCACTGGCACCCCACCCCCGTCTTCAGCGACGTAATTCACCGGGACCCCCCTTCACCAGGGAGGCTCCTGCCTTTGGGGGAGGGTCCCGGGCTTCCACGACGGTTTCTGCGGGGGGGGGGTGCACTGGCACCCCACCCCCGTCTTCAGCGACGTAATTCACCGGGACCCCCTTCACCAGGGAGGCTCCTGCCTTTGGGGGAGGGTCCCGGGCTTCCACGACGGTTTCTGCGGGGGGGGGTGCACTGGCACCCCACCCCCGTCTTCAGCGACGTAATTCACCGGGACCCCCTTCACCAGGGAGGCTCCTGCCTTTGGGGGAGGGTCCCGGGCTTGTACGGTGTCTTCCGCCGGAGGGCGCCACTCTCCGGGCTTCTGCGATGCCTTCCGCTTCTGCCTGTCTCCTCCGCGGAGCACAGGGCTTGTCTCCGCTGTCTTCTCCCTTCTCTTCCATTTGATGTTGACACGACGAGGTCCGGCGCTGGAATGCCGTCTGAGCAGTGGGCATGGACTTATATAGGGCAATGCCACCATGTGACCTCAACCCATGTGACATCACATTCCCATCATGCCCAGGGAATGTGATGTCACATGGGTTGAGGTCACATGGTGGCATTGCCCTATATAAGTCCATGCCCGCCGCTGACACGGCATGTCAGCGCGGAACCTCGTCGTGTCAACATCCAATGGAAGAGAAGGGAGAGGACAGCGCAGACAAGCCCTGTGCTCCCGGAGGAGACAGGCAGAAGAAGGAAGAGAGAAGAAAGAAGACGGAAGAAAGCCCTGGCTCCGCGGGGGAGCCAGGCAGAAGAGGGAGCAGAGAAAAGACCTGGGAGTTGGCGCACCCCCGGCAGAAGACCAGGAAGACCGGAACCCTGGCGGAAGGCACCGGAAAGACCGGGGGATAGGCGCCATCCCCCGGCAGAAGACCCCGAAGTCCGGATGCCCCTCCCTAATGAAAAAGAGCTTAAATGGGGTGGGGGCATCCGGCGGAAGGCTCCGGAGAGGACCGAGGGATGGCGCCCTCCCCCGGCAGAAATCACCGAAGCCCAGGGTCCCGGCAGAAGATCGGGAGAGAAGAAACCCCCCCTTCTAAGAGAGCTAAAGAAGAAAGGGGGGGCTCCGGAGCTGATTAATAAAATATTTTATTGTGTGTGGTGTTTTATTTTACTTTACATTTCCCCCATGTGAATGGGTAGAGGTACGATGTACCCCATACTCATTCACATAGGGTGGGGGTCCGGCATCTGGGGGCCCCCTTATTAAAGGGAGCTCGCAGATTCCGATTAGCCCCGCCCGCATACCCCGACAACCAATGGCAAGGGTTGTCGGGAAGAGGCTCTTGTCCCTATCGACATGGGGGCAAGAGTGCTGTGGGGTGGGGGGGCAGTGCCCCCCTCCCCCACAGCACACACTCCCCCATGTTGAGGGCATGCGGTCTGGTACGGCTCAGGAGGGGGGGGGGGCGCTCGCTCGTCCCCGCCCCCATTCCTGTCCGGGCCAGACTGCATGCTTGGGATGAGGGCTTGGTTTGGATCTGGGGGGGACCCCCGCGCCGAATCGGCGCGGGTTTAACCCCTCACGTTCCGGACCAAGCCTAAGAGCCTAATGTAGCCCTGGAGGGGGACCCGCGCCGATTTCAAGTTTGAAATTTGGCGCGGAGTTCCCCTTCAGGGCTGAAAACAGCTCGGAGATTCCCGTGCGCCGCGTCACGCAGCGCATTCACGGGTACGCCGCTTGGTATTTACCAAGATTTTCACGGCGTACTGACAAGGCGCACGGGAATCCCTGACTTTTCTCTCTGCGCATGCCCAGTATGCAAATGAACCTCCCGAGGTTCAGGCGCACTGTGCAAGCGTACGGGGATCTGTTTTCAAAAAACACTTTCCCTTTCAATTCGGCCCGCCAAACACTTCAAAACACATGTCACTTCACTTCCCCTGCATCCCCCCACCTCCCCCCCTAATAAACTCCCGCCCAAACCCCCGCAATTTACAGTTTAATGTGCCGTGCGCCAGGTCTGTACTGGTGCACAATGCACCCTCTCCTGGGCGCACGGAGCACATTAGTAACTAGGGAAATACACTGCACTAGCAGCGTATTTCTTTAGTAAATGGCAAAACGGCTGCTACTCCTGCTTTTACTCCATGAGTCATGGAGTAAAGGCTTGGTAAATCAGCCCCATT